>NC_142955.1:24171227-24183727 GCF_046866305.1 Octopus bimaculoides
TGCGTTTCTGTTTGTGTGCGTGTGGTTTAGTGGGGTGTGCGGGTGGGTAGGAGGTACTGAAATGGTGGTGACGGGTGGTGTAGTGATGTAATGGTAACGATGGTGTTGTAGTTGGTGGTGCTTACAGTGTGTTAGTGAGTGTTGTGGCGTCGGAGGTGGTATTGGTGGTGGTTGTGTGATGGTGGTAGTGTAAGTGATGGTGTTGGTGGTGGTAGTGGAAGTGATGGTGGTGGTGTTGTTAGTGGTGGTGATGGTGGTGGTAAGGGTTGTGGTAATGGTGGTGTCGGTGACGGGAGGGGTGGGTGATAGTTGTGACGCTGGTGGTGGTGGTGGTGGTTGTGGTGGTGGTAGTGGTTGTGGTGGTGGTGGTTGTGGTGGTAGTGGTTTTGGTGGTGGTGGTTGTGGTGGTGGTGGTGGTGGTGGTTTTGGTGACGCTGGTGGTGGTGGTGGTCGTGGTGGTTGTGGTGGTTGTGGTGGTTGTGGTGGTGGTGGTTGTGGTGGTGGTGGTAGTAGTTGTGGCGGTGGTGGTTTTGGTGACGCTGGTGGTGGTGGTGGTGGTGGCTGTGGTGGAGGGGGTATGCGTTTATGGTGGTAGTGGGAGTATGGCTGTCGGGTGCTGTGATGGTGATGATGGTGGCGCTGGGGTTTTTTTTCTGCGACTGTCTGCTGGCTGATTCTACAGTCAGGTTGCCTTGTTGCTAAATTGTCTGGTCGGCTGGGTTTATTCCCTCTCTCTCTCCTCCTTCCTCCCTCTCTATAACCTCCCCCCCTCTCCCTGGTCGACCCGTCCACGTTCTTTATTTATTATTCCATTCAGTGGAAGAACCCCTCTCGAGTAACATTCACCTTCTTCCACACTGCAATCGGAAGGCCACCCGTAACAAATATACAGGGGGAAGATTCGAGTCGAGAAAATGACACTTGTAAGAAACGGAAGATTCGGCGGCCAGACGGTGGTCCCACGACCGTGTGCTCTCCGACCTCATCTGTCGCTGGTCGACGGAGTTAAAACGCTGTTGTCGGCCCTTGTCGCGGTCACGTTTCGTGCGACCACGCCGCTCGCCACCGCAACCATCTCCGTGGCCGCCCTGGTTGCCGTATTCTCCTCTTTGATATCGTCGTCGTCGTCGTCGGCATCGGCAGCGCTCCTGGGTATCCAGTTGGCCGACCACGCCAGGGCTTCGAACCTCCGTAAGACCCCCGCAAGCGACAGCAACAGTGTCGGCAGTGACGTCGATGGCGGCGAGGATGAGGAAAATGCAGCGTCGGGTAAACTGAAAAACTTTTATTCGTTCACTGCCAAAGATATTAATGGTGATACGGTACATCTCTCGAAATATAAAGGAAAGGTGAGTAAACTAAGTCTGTCTATCTATCTATCTATCTATCTATCTTTGTCTGTCTGTCTCTGTGTGTGTGTTTGTGTGTGATTACTTACACATTTGCATGTTGATGTGTCTCTCTCTCCTTTTCTCAATGTGTTTGTGTGTGTGCAAGCAGGAGTGGCTGTGCGATAAATAGCTTGCTTACCAACCACATGGTTGTGGGTTCACTCCCACTGCGTGGCACTTTACTTGTTTGTCCGTCTATATGTCTACATACCTACCTGTCTGTCTTCCCGTCCGTCCGTCACTTCTCCGTCCTCCAGCCAGACATCTGCTTATGCGTCCATTCAAACATCTGTCCGTCAGTCAGTTCGTCTAACTTTTGGCTGGTTTATCAATCAGTTCATCTGTCTATATATCAAAACACCTGTTTGTCTGTGTGCATGGTTAAATATCTATTTATCGATCAATCGATCTGTTTATCTATCTATCTATCTATCTATCTATCTATCTATCTATCTATCTATCTATCTATCTATCGATTGATCAATCGATCTGTCTATCTGTTTATCTATCTATCTATCAATCTATCTCTTCGTCACTCCATCCGTCCGTCTGCCTATCTATCTATGTCTATCTTTTTATATCTCTCTCCATATACCTATTTATTTGTCTTGTATCTACCCTACTATCTATCCAACTGTTTGTCTTTCCGTATATCTATATACCTGTTTGTTTGATTGTCTGCTTGTCCGTTTGTTAGTCTGTACTCGTGTCTATTTTTTTCGTCTGTCTATACGTCAATCTGTGGAGACGCAATGGCCCAGTGGTTAGGGCAGCGGTCTCGCGGTCATAGGATCGCTGTTTCGATTCCTAGACCGGGCGTTGTGAGTGTTTATTGAGCGAAAACACCTAAAAGTTCCACGAGGCTCCGGCAGGGGATGGTGGTGAACCCTGCTGTACTCTTTCACAACAACTTTCTCTCCCTCTTACTTCCTGTTTCTGTTGTACCTGTATTTCAAAGGGTCAGCCTTGTCACACTGTGTGTCACGCTAAATAGCCTCGAGAACTGCGTTAAGGGTACACGTGTCTGTGGAGTGCTCAGCCACTTGCACGTTAATTTCACGAGCAGGCTGTTCCGTTGACCGGATCAACTGGAACCCTCGACGTCGTAAGCGACAGAGTGCCAACAACAACATACGTCAATCTATCTATACCTGCTGTCTAACTGTCAGTTTGTTTGAGTTGCTCCAGTTGTCCTCATCCAGTTCGTCCCCCCCCCCCCACTTCCTTGTATACCTCAGACTATTTTATCCTGTGTAGCTTTCTTCTTTCAAGACAGCAAGATGTGAAATTGAGGGAGATTTCACTGCTGTTACTAGCATGTAGAGGTTTCTGGTGCCTCACACACACACACACACACACACACACCACCCTTGCCAGAGGACGTTCCGTGGACTGTGCCTCTGCTTTCTCTTCCTGCACCCGACCTGCTGTTACTCGTCTTCCATTTCCTCTCACCTCCCACCCCTCCACCCTGCCTCTCCAACGCACCATTTTCCAAGCCTTCCAGCAACTCCAGTCCGACCCCTCCACTTTGCACATCTTCCCCAACCTACTCCTCCTCTCCTTCAAACGAACCCATAACCTATGTGACCTCCTGGTCCACAGTCTTTTCTAAAGCCTCGTGGAGCTTTAGGTGTTTTCGCTCAATAAACACTCACAACGCCCGGTCTGGGAATCGAACCCGCGATCCTATGACCGCGAGTCCGCTGCCCTAACCACTGGGCCATTGCGCATCCACTCTGTCACACTCTAATATGCAGCAAATAGATTCCATCAACTGCCAGTGGGGTAAGCTAGATGTTGTAGATAGCTTCCGTTATCTAGGTGACCAAGTTAGTAGTGGAGTTGGATGCTCTGAGAGAGTAGCTGTGAGGATAAGAACAGGCTGAGCAAAGTTCAAGGAGCCCCTACCTCTGCTGGCAACAAAGGGCTTCTGCCTCAAAGTGAAAGGCAGATGGTATACCGGTATGCGAACAGCTATGCTACATGGCAGGGGAAACATGGGCTATAACAGTCGAGGACATGTGTAGGCTTGAAAGGAATGAAGCCAGTATGCTTCGCTGGATGTGCGATGTCAGTGTGCATGTTCGACAGAGTGTAAGTGTCTTGAGAGAAGAGTTAGGCATAAGAGGCATCAGATGTGGTGTGCAAGGGAGACGACTGCACTGGTATGGTCATGTGATGCGTATTGACAAGGATGGCTGTGTAAAGAAGTGCTGCTCTGTAACTGTGGAGGGAACCTGTGGTAGAGGTAGACCCAGGAAGACATGGGACAAGGTGGTGAAGCATGATTTTTAAACTTTGGGCCTCACAGAGGCAAGAACTCAGAACGTAATGGCAGATGAAATACCACTAAGCATTTTGCCCGCCGTGCTAACGATTCTGCCAGCTCGTTGCCTTTATATATATGTGTGTGTGTGTGTGTCTGTGTTTGTTCCCCTGCCATCGCTTGATGACCAATGCTGGCATGTTTATGTTCCCAAAACATAGCGGTTCGGCAAAAGTGACCGATATAATAAGTACTAGGCTTACAAAGAATAAGTCCTGGGGTCGATTTGCTCGACTAAAGGCGCTGCTCCAGCATGGCCACAGTCAAGTGACTGAAACAAGTAAAAGAATAAAAGAATATATGTACACACAGACACACACACACGTACCTATCTTAACTCTCTCTCACTCTCTTTTTTTTCTCTCTCTCTCTCTTTCTTTCTCTCTCTCTCAAATTCCCCCCTGTATCACCAGTAAAAATCTGGTTCCCTCCTTTTACTGTTTGTTTAACCAATATTTTAATGATGATATGGCAAATTCTGCCCACCATCTGCAGCTCTACCCCCACCCCCACTATATATATATATATATATATATATGTATGTATGTGTGTGTGTCTGTGTGTGTATGTATATATATATATATATATATATATATATATATGTATATATATATATATGTATATGTATATATGTATATATGTATTAGTATATATATATATATATATATATATATATATATATATATGTATATATATATATATGTATATGTATATATGTATATATGTATTAGTATATATATATATATATATATATATATATATATATATATATATATATATACTAATATATATATATATATATATAGTTTTTTATGGAGTGCAGGGAAGATCAAAGGCACCATGTCATGTACTGCAGGGAATTCAGAGAGCAGCTGCAGGCAAATGAGTACCACATTTTGTAACATGTTGCCTTTTAGGGATGGTAGGAAAGTGTGGCTGCCATTTCTAGCAGGTCTAGCTACCATGCGGAAATATCGTTCGTTGGTTCATACATTTGTAGACACACAAGACAAGGGTGTGATTTAACGGGAAATTGGCTGTTGTTTCTGTATATCTAAGTATAGCCGAAGACACTTGCCCAAGGTGCCACGCAGTGAGACTGAACCTGGAACCATGTGGTTGGTAAGCAAGCTACCTACCACACGGCCACTCCTGTGCATATATATATATATATATATATATACATAAATTCAAAAAGGATAAAACTCTTTTACAAGAATTTTATCAAGAAACCAGTGTGTAAAAAAATTCATAAGGGAAATTTCTAATTCCCAAGAATATAATTATTCGTTTATATTTATATAAAGGGCATTATTACAGAAAAATAATAAGGCCACACAGTGGACTTCTCAAAATAACCACATTTAGTACCTAATGCAAGGAAAAAACAACCAACAGAAGATGACCAATGCCCTTTATATAAATATATATATATATATATATATATATATATGTATATATATATATATATATATATATATATATATATATATATACATATATACGACGGGCTTCTTTCAGTTTCCGTCTACGAAATCCACTCACAAGGCTTTGGTCAGCCTGAGTCTATAATAGAAGACACTTGCCCAAGGTGCCACGCAGTGGGACTGAACCCGGAACCATGTGGTTAGTAAGCAAGCTACTTACCACACAGCCACACTGCTTTACATGCTTACATTCATATATACATGCATACATATATACATAACGTGTATTCATATTTATATATACATACAGTCATGCAAGCACACATACACTTGCTTACCAACCACATGGTTCCGGGTTCAGTCCCACTGCGTTGCATCTTGGGCAAGTGTCTTCTACTATAGCCTCGGGCCGACCAAAGCCTTGTGAGTGGATTTGGTAGACGGAAATTGAAAGAAGCCCGTCGTATATGTGTATATATATATGTATGTGTGTGTGTTTGTGTGTCTGTGTTTGTACCCCCACCATCACTTGACAACCGATGCTGGTGTGTTTACGTCCCCGTAACTTAGCGGTTCGGCAAAAAGAGACCGCTAGGATAAGTACTAAGCTTACAAAGAATAAGTCCTGGGGTCGATTTGCTCGACTAAAGGCGGTGCTCCAGCATGGCAGCAGTCAAATGACTGAAACAAGTAAAAGAGTAAAAGAGATATAGGTGTGTGTGTGTGTGTCTGTATGTATTTGTGCATCTGTGTTTATCCCTCCCTCCACCATCACTTGACATCCGATATTGGTGTGTTCATATCCTTGTCCTGGGTTCAATTTTCGACTGAAGGCGGTGCTCCAGCATGGCAGCACTCAAAACGACTGAAACAAGTGAAAGAATAAAAGAACGTCTTCTCTTTGACCAGATTTCTTTCTACAAAATTCGACCCCCGCCCTCAGACCGAACTTCCTACATCCATCCCGCATGTGGGATCTACAAATCGTGCCTCTTTCTTCCGACAGGTGAGCCTTGTGGTGAATGTTGCCAGTGAATGCGGTTACACTCACAGGAATTATGAAGCCCTCGTGCAAATGCAGAGAACCTTTGGAACCATGAAATTCACGGTGTTAGCTTTCCCTTGTAACCAGTTTGGAGAACAAGAACCAGGGGTAAGTACATGTCCTGACTGGCTCTTCTTTGTTTGGAATATTCTGCTGACATATTGTAGAAGTCTTGTGTGTGTGTGTTTACACACCCCACACACCCATACATACAATATTCATCTCTCTCTCTCTCTATATATATCATCATCATCATCATCATCGTTTAACGTCCGCTTTCCATGCTAGTATGGGTTGGACGATTTGACTGAGGACTGGTGAGACCGGATGGCAACACCAGGCTCCAATCTAATTTGGCAGAGTTTCTACAGCTGGATGCCCTTCCTAACGCCAACCATATATATAAATATGTATATATATATATATATATATATATATATATATATATAAATATGCATACATATATACATATAAATATGTATATATATATATATATATATATATATATGTATATATATATGTGGAGGCGCAATGGCCCAGTGGTTAAGACAGCGGACTCGCGGTCACAGGATCGCGGTTTCGATTCCCAGACCGGGCGTTGTGAGTGTTTATTGAGCGAAAAACACCTAAAAAGCTCCACGAGGCTCCGGCAGGGGATGGTGGCGAACCCTGCTGTATTCTTTCACCACAACTTTCTCTCATTCTTTCTTCCTGTTTCTGTTGTGCCTGTAATTCAAAGGGTCAGCCTTGTCACACTCTGTGTCACGCTGAATATCCCCGAGAACTATGTTACGGGTACACGTGTCTGTGGAGTGCTCAGCCACTTGCACGCTGTTCCGTTGATCGGATCAACTGGAACCCTCGACGTCGTGCCAATAATATATAAGGATAAGATCGATATATAAAATATCAATTTTATCAAGTGGCCAGCATGGGAATAAAAACCATCAAAAGTAACAATTATATAAAATTATAATATAGGGTATCTAAGAGATACCACCACACTGGAAATAGCAGCCAAATCTTGACTCTAAACCACAATAAATGTTCATATAGCACAAAAGAGCGAAGATGAATGGAGTCTTTGCTCTTGGTGCTATATGAATATTTATTGTGTTTTAGAGTCAAGATTTGACTGCTATTTTCAGCATGGCAGTATATCTTAGATACCCTATATTATAATTTTATATATATATATATATATATATAACAAAACTGTCCGATGAACTTTTAAATAAAGTATATATATATATATATATATATATAATAATATTAGGGACAAAATCCAAAATTACAGGTAAAAACTCAATTAAAATCAATTTATAAAAAATTAAAATTAAATTGATAAAACTATATATATATATATATAAAATTATTATTTCTAAATCTCTGAACGAGAGACACTCAGTAACTACTCTAGAGTAGAGATTATTTGCCAACATAATGTAGCAGTCCTACTTAGGATGAATATTACTGTTGTTATGTCTCTCATCCAGAAATTTCATCATCATCATCATCGTTTAACGTCCGCTTTCCATGCTAGCATGGGTTGGACGATTTAGAAATGATAATTTTCTATTAAATGATATAATTTTCTGAGTGGGGAGGCTAAACTCCCTTGTTTGAAAATATAAGGACGCAGATAGTGGTGTCGTGTAGCCAGCTGGGGATGATGTTTCCTGAGGCTAAACAACAATGATGATAACAATGGCAGTGGCAGAGATGATGACAATGATGACGATGACGATGAGAATGATGTGGATTGCTGTTCTGAACAAACACTGCTTTCGTCACCAGTGATGAATTCAAATTTAATGCTTGTGTAAGATATGGTACCAGGTGAACAAAAACTCCAAATAAGGGATGATTCAGATCATCATCATGACCCATCCGAACACAGAAAGCAGAATGTGAATCAGTGATGATGTCTCATGTGTTTTTCATTTTTCAGGAGGACTGGGAAATCGAAAGTTTTGCCGAGAAACTCTATAACATCAACTTTCCCATCTTTTCAAAAATCGACGTCAAAGGACCAAATGCTGCCAACTTCTGGAAGTACCTCACAAGTAAGTGGGCCTGCTCTATGCAAATTTATAATTCAATGTTATCAAACTCTAGCAAAATACCTAACTGCCTAACAGCTCAGACCACCTAGCTGTAAGCAGGTACACCGTCCCAAGTATACACTTTTACTTGTTTCAGTCATTTGACTGCGGCCATGCTAGAGCACCGCCTTTAGTCGAGCAAATCGTCCCCAGGACTTATTCTTTGTAAGCCTAGTACTTATTTCTATTGGACTCTTTTGCCGAACCGCTAAGTTATGGGGAACATAAACACAGCAATATCAGTTGTTTAGCAATGGTGGGGGGACAAACACAGACACATAAATATATATATACATATATATATATATATATATATATAGATATGTGTGTGTGTGTATATATATATACATTCGTCTCTGCAGGTATGTTTTTTTCTTTTTGTAATAACAATTTCTCCATGTCTTCCGCAGAATCCACCAGCAAGGAACCAAACTGGAATTTCTGGAAATATCTCGTCGATACTAATGGCATTGTGATTAAGGTATGGAGCCAAAAGACCTCATTCAGTGAAATATACCGAACTGTTCAAGATGTGATTGAAGGAAAATACAAACCAAAACATATTGTTCACACAGACTTATAATGGAATAAACCTACCTGACACCCCCTTATTCATATTAACACAAATAGACTGGTCTTTTTCTTTCTGTTTTTGCTGTTGTTCACAATGCCTCTTTTACTCTTACTTGTTTCAGTCATTTGACTGTGGCCATGCTGGAGCACCGCCTTTAGTCGTGCAAATCGACTCCGGGACTTATTCTTTGTAAGTCTAGTACTTATTCTATTGGTCTCTTTTGCCGAACCGCTAAGTGACGGGGACATAAACACACCAGCATCGGTTGTCAAGCAATGCTAGGGGGACAAACACAGACACACAAACACACACATATATATATATATACATATATACGACGGCTTCTTTCAGTTTCCGTCTACCAAATCCACTCACAAGGATTTGGTCAGCCCAAGGCTATAATAGAAGACACTTGCTCAAGGTGCCTATAGTAGAAAGAATAATCAACAACAACAACAACAACAAAGACAGCCAAAAATCAGTGTAAATATTTAATGTCACAAGAAATATGAATAGTGTTACAGTCATTAAGTTACAAATTGTAAAAAGTTGTAAATTGTAGTTGGAGATGCATTGTTGGAATATTGGCACGGGGTGGAGAGTAGCCCAGTCACAGGTACCACACACTGCAGGAGAGATATACCATCTGAACCACGTATGTTAGGGAAGAAAGCCTTGTTACCACACCAGGCTGGAGAGATGCATTGCTGGCACTCCGTCGATTACTACAATGAGGGATCCAGTTGATCTGATCAACGGAACAGCTTGCTCATGAAATTAACATACAAGTGGCTGAGTACCCCACAGACATGCATACCATTATTGTAGTTCTCGGAGAGATTCAGCGTGACAGAGAATTTGACAAGGCTTTTGAAATACAAGTATTACTAATTTTTGTCAGCCGAGTGGACTGCAGCAATGTAAAATAAAGGGTCTTGCTGAAGAGTACAATGTGTGACCAGGAATCGAACTCAGTTATATGATTGTTAGCCAAATGACCCTAACCACTAAGCTACGCCGTCAGCTACGATGATCAATGTTCCAATTGATCCAATCAACGCAACAGCCTGCTTGTGAAATTAACGTGCAAGTGGTTGAGTACTCCACAGACATGTGTACCTTTAATGTAGTTCTCAGGGACATTCAGCATGACACAGAATGTGATAAGGCTGGTCCTTTTGAATTACTGGTACAACTCATTTTTGCCGGCTGAGCGCACTGGAAGAACGTGAAATGAAGTGTTTTGCTTAAGGGGGCAATGCGCTGCTGGATATTGAACTCACAACCATATTATCATGAGCTGAATACTCCTAACCACTGAGCCACAGCCCTTGTCCGAGACGCATATTCTCCAAAAGCACACCCCAAGAGAAATACGTACCCATCCACACAACCGCTGATTTGAACCTGTGAAACGTATACATCAGCAGTTGTTGGTGGCGGGTCTCCTTAGGATGACGATGACATAACAAACAAAGACGGGAATGGTGGTAGTTGTAGTGAATGTGTGGATGATGATGATGATGATGATGACACTGACGATGATGGTAAAAATGATGAGAAAAAAATTCTTTTAAATTTAAAATAACTGAGGTTGGTTTAAAAAAAAAAAATTTTAATATATTTCTTTTACGCCACACTTGGTTATAGGTATGTGTACATATGTGTGTGTGTGTGTGTTTGTGTGTGTGTATGTGTATGTGTGTGTATATATGTATATATATATATATATATATATATATATATATATATATATATATATATATACATACATATATACACACATATATATGTATATATATATGTGTGCGTGTATCTATATATATATATGTATATATATGTGTATCTATCTATCTATCTATATATATATATATATATATACACACATATATATATATATATATATATATATATAAATTTAATTGGAGGATATGTTTACCTCATGAAGGGATGGTTACATCCAAGGAAATACTGGTTCAATACCTAGTATTGTTGGGGGAATTAAATTCCCTTAAAACACTAGGTATATATATAGAGCATACAGTTTATAATCCATTTAAAAGAAGAAAAGAAAACTGAGATGAGGAAGTTAATAATCGTTTAGCATTAAACAAACTGGTCACCTTCGCTTCTGACAGCTGTTTCAATTAATACTCAATTCAATTACAAATCTGTACATTAAATTTGCATTTATGTGACATGAGCATAATTTCATCAGACAAAAAAGATGTACCTTGAGATGTTATATGTGGACCTATCAATTCATTTCAGATGTACAACCGGATAGGTAATAATATATGTATATGTTTTTTGTTACCTGTCGTTGTTTATCTACAATTCATCATTTCATTTATTATATATATATATATATATATATGCATGTATATGTGTATATATATATATATATATATATATATGCATGTATATATATATATATAGATATATATATATATATATATATATATATATATGCATGTATATATATATATATATATATATATGCATGTATATATATATATATATATATGCATGTATATATATATATATATATATATATATATATATATCCTGGACTGGCTCTTGTGCGGGTGGCACATAAAAGACACCATTTCGAGCGTGGCCGTTTTCGTGCGGGTGACACATAAAAGCACCCACTACACTCTCAGAGTGGTTGGCGTTAGGAAGGGCATCCAGCTGTAGAAACTCTGCCAAATTAGATTGGAGCCTGGTGTAGCCATCCGGTTGCACCAGTCCTCAGTCAAATCGTCCAACCCATGCTAGCATGGAAAGCGGACGTTAAACGATGATGAACGATCATATGTATCTATCAATCTATCAAATATGCTAAAATTATATTAAGTCAGTACCAACTTCATCAATAACTGTTCCACCTATTATAATGATGATGGTGGTGTGTTGATGGTAACGAATGCTGATGGTAATGAATGCTGATGCTCATAATAATAATAATGATGATGATGATGATGATGAAAATGAAAATAATAACATGGCGAAAATGACAATGGTGATGAACACGGCATAAATATATAACAGAATATGATGAAGATGATGGCGAGAGAAATATAATACAATTATGGTAATGAAGATGATGATGATGATGAGGATATAATACAAAGGTGAAGTGCCAGAGTTCTTTTGTTTGTTGAAGAGAATAAGTCAAAACCTGGCACCCTACAGTAACTAGGGCAGGTCAAACCTTCACACACAAAGTTTTCCAGGTGGGGGCACAAGGTCAATAATTAAGACAAGGGGCAAGCAAAATATATACAGCCAGTATATATACATGCTCACTCACATACATACACACACACACACACACACATGCATATATATATTTAAACACAGACATGTGAACACAAAAATAGATAGATATAAATGTGTGTATATATATATATATATATATATATACACATACACTTTTATATATGCATACATACATATACACATATTCCAATATGTATACATGCAAGTATGTTTGCATATACATGCGTGTACATATATATATATCTACACTGATATATATATATATATACCGGAGTAAGCACATGAAATGTGCAACAAGGTGGAAAAAAGAGTACTCAAATACCAGAGGTAGAGTAATATACTTT
>NC_142955.1:24188727-24276227 GCF_046866305.1 Octopus bimaculoides
CAGCCACGCCTGTTGTACTCATTTACTTGTTTCAGTCATTTGAGTGTGGCCATGCAGGAGTACCACCTGTAGTAGAACAAATCAACCCCAGGACTTATTCTTTGTAAGCCTAGTACTTATTCTATTGGTCTCTTTTTGCCGAACTGCTAAGCGATGGAAATGTAAACATACCAACATCAGTTGTCAAGCGATGGTGGGGGGACAAACAAAGACACACAAATAATACATACACATATATATATATATATATATATATATATATATATATCTTGCAAAACAAATATATATATATATATATATATATATATATATATATATATACTAGCTTAAAAGCTCCCCTGTTGGGTAGCTTTTATGCAACTAACCCCGAATGGGAAGATCTGCAAACAGATCTCTGTGTGTGTGTGTGTGTGTGTATACATATATATATATATATATATATATATATATATACAATATATATATATATATATACAATTAAAAGGGTAAAGTTTTATCAATTTATTAATAAATTAACAATTAATAATTTTTACCAAGCCCTTCGGTATGTAAACACCATTATCGGTGGAGAACTTATTTAAAAGTTCTTATACATTTATAAACATAATTAAGGGATCAGCAAACAGTTGCTTCACCACATACCGAAGTTCAGAAATAGCAGCTAAAAAGCTGAGACTGGTTAGTTTTCATTGTTTTTTCTTCTTGTTTTGCCTTTGTGAGTTCCAAGTAATGTTATCTGTTGGAGTCTCAGCTTTTTAGCTGCTATTTCTGAACTTCGGTATGTGGTGAAGCAACTGTTTGCTGATCCCTTAACTATGTTTATATATGTATATATATATACATATAATTTTTCCCTTTCATTCCTGTAAGGAATTTGAACTCAGAACATAAACAAATAGGTGCAGGTGTGGCTGTGTTGTAAGAGGTTTGCTTCCCAACCACATGGTTCCAGCATGCCCCTCCATCACCAGCACCACCCTATAATAAATCATAAAATAATAAGTCCTAGTCCGACCCATCCCAAAATGGAAAACTGGGTGTAGAAATCAAATGAGCCCTTACCTTATAAGGACTGGTGGCAGAATCATCTGTCGGTGTTTTGATAGTCTTCACCACTCCAGGAACAGGTGAACTCTTCAGAGTAGCAACTGGTGTCGTTGGAGGGCTGGCTACAGCAGGGACAGGTGCAGGCTTGCCATTGGTTTTACCAGTTCTTATCAGAGTCGACCCTTTGCCGGCCGCTTTCTTCGCTTTCTGCTTCCAAGTCTACATAACAAGAGAGAAAAAAAGAAGAAAAAAGAAAAAGAGAATGCATGTAAACCATCATCATCATCATCATCATCATCATCGTTTAACGTCCGCTTTCCATGCTGGCATGGGTTGGACGGTTCAACTGGGGATCTGAGAAGCCAGGTGGCTGCACCAGGCCCCAATCTGACCTGGCAGTGTTTCTACAGCTGGGTGCCCTTCCTAACGCCAACCATTCAGAGAGTGTAGTAGGTGCTTTTTATATGCCACTGAGACAGGGGCCAGAGGGGGTTGGCATCGACCATATTTGGATGGTGCTTTTGGAAGCCTGAGGGGGCTGGCATTGACCCTGTTTGGATTATACCCATCTGATGAGGTTATGCCAAGTCAGATGGGTAGTCATGATGGGTATAATGGGCTTTCTATATTTGTACCCCAGCATCATTTTGATGGCATGTGCTGCTTTCTTAGGAATTTAGTGGGGTAAAGTTACATTGATCCCCAGGACATGACTGGTACTTATTTTATTGATCCTGAAAGAATGATAGGCAAAGTTGACCTTGGTGGAATTTGAACCCAGAACATAAGACAGATGAAATGCCACTAAGTATATTTGTCCAGTGTGTTAACAGTTCTGAGTTCTGCCAGCTCACCGATTTAGGAGGAAAATAATAATAATAATAATAATAATAATAATAATAATGATAATAATCCTTTCTACTATAGGCACAAGGCCTGAAATTTTGGGGGAGGGGGCCAGTCGATTAGATCGACCCCAGTATGCAACTGGTACTTAATTTATCGACCCTGAAAGAATAAAAGGCAAAGTCGACCTCGACAACACTTGAACTCAGAATATATATAAAGACGGGCGAAATACTGGGAAGGATTTCGCCTGGCGTGCTAATGATTCTGCCAGTTTGCCACCATATTAATAATAATAACAATAATAATAATAATAATGATCTCACCAGCTTCTCTTTTTCAGACAGGCTTTGCCATATTTCTCCAAGCCTTCGACTAATTTGAGCAAAATCTGGAAAAAAGAATGACCATGGATAAAAGAAAAAAAAAAAAGAAAAAGAAAGAAAAAAAGAAAATCAATCAACCCTTTAACATTTGAACCAGTCCAAATACCCAGCCATGCTCAGCCTAAATATTCTACATGTTTTATGTTGAAGCTGGCCAGATCTGGCCTCTCACGCCTATCCTAAAATGTCATTAATGAGACATACAATCACATTGTCAAAACTTTGCAGCTATGAGATCGCTGTCATTGTCAGCTTTATCTTGTATCCGAATATTTATTTTCTTCTTCGCTAAACACTTCCTTTTATGGTGATGATGACTCTGCAGACCAATTCTTACATAGCAGAATCGACAGCATTGACTGCATAGCAATGTTGGTAAAGGACGACGCTGATTTTGTCAACCTTTTCTCTCCTGTCGTTTGACTTCTTCTGGTCATTTTCTCTTCTGGTGGCTTCGAAGTTATGAGATAATGTATTATAAGCTATGAAGATAACGCTTGATTAATTAAAAACTGGCCGTTGCCAGTACCGCCTGACTGGCCCTCGTGCCGGTGGCATGTAAAAGCACCCACTACACTCTTGGAGTGGTTGGCGTTAGGAAGGGCATCCAGCTGTAGAAACTCTGCCAAATCAGATTGGCGCCTGGTGTAGCCATCTGGTTCGCCAGTCCTCAGTCAAATCGTCCAACCCATGCTAGCATGGAAAGCGGACGTTAAACGATGATGATGTGAAGAATTAAGCATTACATTGGATAAAATAATCTGGATGCTAAAGGATTAAACCCAGATTAAATCATCATTACCAATTAATGTCTGTTTTCCATGCTGGTATGGGTTAGATGGCTTGACTGAAAAACTGATAAGTGGCACCAGACTCCAGTCTGATTTGGCATGGTTTATATGGCTGGACGCCTGTCTAAATGCCAACCACTCCAAGAGTATAGTGGGTGCCTTTTACGTGTCACTGGCACAGGTACCATTTACATGACACCGGCAACAGCCACGACTATGATTTCACTTGGCTTGACAGGTCTTCTCAAGCACAGCATATTGGCAGAGGTCTCGGTCACTAGTCATAGGCTCCGTGAGGCCCCACATGCTGGCATGGGTTGGACGGTTTGAATGAGAACTGGGGAGCAGCACCAATCTGATATGGCATGGTTTCTACAGCTGGACGCCCTTCCTAATGCCAACCACTCCAAGAGGGTAGTGGGTGATTTTTATGTGCCACTGGTACGGGTGCCAGTTGTGCAACATTGGCATCAGCCATGACTACGATCTCGCTTGACTCGACACGTCTTCTCAAGCACAGTATATTTGTCAAAGGTTTCGGTCACTTGTCATGGCCACGATGAGGCCCAAATTTTGAAGGGTGCTTTTTATGTGCCACCAGCACAGGTGCCAGTTACATGCTCCAGGCATCAGCCTCGGCTGCTATTTCACTTGGCTTGATGGGCCTTTGGATATTCCAATAGGTTAGTGCCATTCGATGATGTAGAATCCAAGGATGTAAGTAAAGACGGAAGAAAAACGGAAGTAATGTGGGGTTGGTCATAACGGGATTTGACTGTAAGATGCTAGCTTACCGAGTTTAGGGTTTTCTGAGAGGACCTTGTTTCTGTAGCTATTACACCAGAGCATGTAGGCGGTAAGGGCTCGGCGCTTCTTGGCAGGCTGAAAAATGAAAAAATTGTTTATTTATATATTTATACCTACATACACACATATATATCTTTTATTTGTTTCAATCAGACTGTGGCCATGCTGGAGTAACTCCCTGAAGAATTTTTAGTTGAATGCATTGGAAACAGTACTTACATTTCTAAAACTTGGTACTTATTCTATTGGTCTCTTTTGCTGAACTGCTAAGTTACAAGGATGTAAACACAACACCACTGTTTGTCAAGCAATGGTGGTGGTGAACACACACGCACAAACACACATATGATGGGATTCTTTCAGTTTCTGCCAACCAAATTCATTCACAAGGCTTTGCTCAGCCTGGGGCTATAGTAGAAGACTCTTGTCCAAGTGCCACACAGTGGGACTGAACCCCAAACCATGTGTTATAAAGCGAGCTTCTTACACAAACACACACACTCACACATATATACATATTATTGGCTCCCGTGCCAGTGGCACATAAAAAACACCATTCAAGTATGGTCGTTGTCGGTGCTGCCAGACTGGCTCCTGTGCCGGTGGCACTTAAACAGCTCCACTTGAGCATGGTCGATGCCAGTACTGCCTGACTGGCATGTAAAAAGCACCCACTACACTCTTGGAGTGGTTGGCGTTAGGAAGGGATCCAGCTGTAGAAACTCTGCCAGATCAGACTGGAGCCTGGTGCAGCCTCCTGGCTTGCCAGCCCTCAGTCAAACCGTCCAACCCATGCCAGCATGGAAAGCGGACGTTAAACGATGACAATATAAGTCCAGGGAGAAGGAGAAACACTGGAGGAAAAGAGAAAGAGAGTCAGGAAAAACATGTGATCTCTAACACACACGCATCTACATTTGTGTGCATATACACATACAAGAAAACAACAAAAATTATTATCACTTCAACAATAAGAGCAACATCTTGCCAACAAGGGAGTCTAACTCTTATGTGATTCAATCACCTAAAATTATATTGATTTAACTGTGATCCTTTTCAAACTAAGATACAATCAACACTTATACACTTTCTGTATTCCAACTAGACACAAATTTGTCAGAAAACAAATTTGTCCAAATATATTCAGGACCTAAATGTGTGTGTGTGTGTGTGTGTGTGTGTGTATAGTTAAAATTCCTACCTTAGCAGCAGTGGGATCTTCTTTCTCTGATGACTTCTTAGATTTCTTAGATTTTTTATCAGAAGACTGTTTCGTTTTCGAGGGGGGACTTGCTAATGCATTTTGATTTCCGACTAAAGCAGTACCAAGTGTTGGCATTAGAGCTGGAACTTCTGTATGTAAAAAGAGGAAAACATAATATAAATACACTTGCACATCCTGTCTTATTTTCAGTGTGACAAGGTCAGCCCTTTGAATTACAGGTACTACTCATTTTCGCCAGCTGAGTGGACTGGAGCAACGCGAAATAAAGTGTCTTGCTCAAGGACACAACACGCCATCGGGAATTGAACTTATGACCTTAAGATTGTGAGCTGATTGCCTTAACCACGAAGTCATGTGCCTTCACTAACATCTTTCATCGTAGGTCTGCTACATCTGGCCTGACCTGAGGCTACACATCGTTGCTGGCACTCCGTCGCTTACGACGTCAAGGGTTCCAGCTGATCCGATCAACGGAACAGCCTGCTCGTGAAATTAACGTGCAAGTGGCTGAGCACTCCACAGACACGTGTGCCCTTAACGTAGTTCTCGGGGGATATTCAGAGTGACACAGAGTGTGACAAGGCTGACCCTTTGAATTACAGGCACAACAGAAACAGGAAGTAAGAGCGAGAGAAAGTTGTGGTGGAAGAGTACAGCAGGGTTCGCCACCATCCCCTGCCGGAACCTCGTGGAGCTTTTAGGTGTTTTCGCTCAATAAACACTCACAACGCCCGGTCTGGGAATCGAAACCGCGATCCTATGACCGCGAGTCTGCTGCCCTAACCACTTGGCCATTGCACCTCCACTAGAGGCTACATAACAACTACAAGGAAGGACATATTAGAAAATGTAGTCCTAGATATACTATACCTGAATAAAAACAGGATAGTAACATCTACTGTCCTAGATATACTCACTAAATAAAGTCTGGATGATCATGGCTGGAACTCTTTTGATCATAGGTCTGTTAGATCTGGGCTGAACTGGGGTTAAACAACAAGGAAGGGAAGATACATTAGCTAATGTAGTCCAAGATATACTATGTCTGAATAAAAGATGATGTCGTATTTGGAACCTCTATGATTATAGAGGTCTGCTGGACCAGGGTCAACCTGGGGTTAAACAATAACAACAACAAATATGTATGTTAAAATAATATGTATACACACCATCTTTCTGTTTTGTTTTTGTCTGGTCAACGTCCACCTTGGCTTTCTTGCTGGAACTTTTGCCGCTACTTCCACCAGAGCTGGCACTGGTCCCTGAGCTGGACTTCTTTGTTTTCGGTGTTGCTGCGTGCTTTGAACTCGAGCCCTGCTGTTCCGCAATCACCAGGCTCGGTTCATCAGTGAAGTCGTATTTACTGAGGTCAGTGGTCTCTGCTTTGGCCTTGACCTTCACTGTCCCGGAGGCATGAGCTGGAGACTTTTGTGTGCCTCCGCCACTTGTCGCCTTCACAGAGCCGGTCTGGCCGCCTTTGACCGCCGGTGTCGTCGTGGCAGCACCGGCCTTTGCTGACGCGAGGGCAGCACTGTTCTTTTTCTTCTTCACTTTCTTTGTCTTCTTTTCGGGCACATCTAGCGATGATGATGATGACAGAAATAGTGATGTTGCTGACGATAAAGATGACATGGCTTTCTTTATTGGGGGGAGAAGGGATTGTGGCTTTGATGATGATGATGATGATGAGGATGATGATGATGCTGGTTGTTGTTGTTGTGGGGCTTGTGGCTGTGCTGATGATGCTGCTGCTGCTGTAGATGATGATGATGATGATGAAGACGACGGGGATTTTGTCGATAAACCAGTGGATGACTTTGGGGTTGCTGAACTCTTTGTTGTGGAACCTTTCTGTTTACCACTCACAGGGGTCCCTCCTGTAGACTTGCTCTGAGCTGAGCTCCCTTTCGCGCTCACAGTCTTCTTAACAGTAATGATTTTCGTTGGGGGCAACGAAGCCTTTGGGACGGGGACAACTTTGATGTTGGTATCAACAGGCTTCACGAGGGAGCTGCTACTTGAAGAAGTGGTCGTCAAGGTGGTGGGGATGGGGATCGGTATGGTCTTTACCTCGGCAACAGGTTTGTCAATGGGCTTCACTTTTGGAAGCTCCTTTGTGTCAGGGATCACTTTTGTGCCGGGAATGGTCTTCGGAGCCGGCGTTGAGATCACGCGGGGGCTTGGGTTCAGTTTTGGGATGACTATTGACTTGGTGACTGCCACTTTCCTTGTTCCTGTTGTGGGCACTGGCTTTGGAATAGGGACCACCTTTGGCACGGGTATTGGAATTATGGAAGGGATTGTGGCGATGGACGTTTTGCTGCTGCTTGATAGCGACTTGGCCTCAACGATGGTCTTTGGAATTGTTGGGACATGGTTATCTGAAGATTTCTTCTTGTCACTTCCACTACTCGCAGCGCCGCCACTGCTCAAAGACTTGACAGAACTTTTGTCCTTAGGGGACAGAATGAATTTCATCTTCAAACTGCCATCCTTCGAACCTCCGCTGTCTGAATGAATTGTTGTGGAAGCATCCCCAGACAGTTTTGGACTCGTAGTGGAGCTTGTATTTGAAGCACTTACAGTACTGGATGCTGACGACAGCAAGGAACCCGATCCGACCATCAGTCGGAACTTCAGGTCCTGTTCGCCCTTCTTTCTCGCTGACTTGCCAGATGAAGTACTGGTGAGGGACTTCAAAAGAGCGATGTTGTCGGCTGCTTTCGACTTGCTTGATTTAGGGGTTTTCTTCACCAGGGAAATATGCTCGGTCAGCAAGCTTGTTTCAGACTTATCTTTGCCCTTTGAAGATGAGTGACCAACGCTGCTGCCCAGCAGCGATGGAGTGGCTGGCTGCATTGGTGAACTCAGCAGGAATTTGATGACGCTGCCCTTCGGAGAGGTTTCATCAGAGCTTTTCGGGGAAATCACAGAACCAGTTTGGCCAAGTTCTTTCGATTTGGAAGGTTTCATCTTTTTTGGACTGACAGGGGATGTTGAAGGGGTACCTCCAAGCTGACTCTTTCCTTTCTTTAGGGGTTCTGTTGGCACTTTTTTGGTGGTCGTCTGCTTCTTTTCAATTTCTTCAAACTCCTCCATTTCTCGAAGTTTCGTCGATTTCTTCCTCACCTGAAACACAACAACAACAATCACTAATTAACGAAAGGTAACAATTAATGAAGGCCACTAGTAAGAAAAAGCAAACGCTACCGGTCAAAAGAGGTCGAGGGCTACCGATCAAAGGAGGTCGAAAGTTACCAATCATAGGAGGTCAAAGGTTACCAATCACAGGAGGTCAAAGGTTACCAATCAAAGGAGGTCAAAGGTTACCATACATAGGAGGTCAAAGGTTACCAATTGTTGAAGGTCAGTAATACAAACAAAATGCAGGACATTATTACATAATATTAGTATCCTGTTATTGTATTTCTGCCAAAATACACTGTCTTTGCTTCAAATATTTTGGAAATTATGAAGAATTTAGTAACATAACTTTGTCATTCTTAAGTTGGTATTTAGAAAATAAATTAGCATCAAATATGTATACACATACATATATATATACATACATATATTTATTTATATATATATCTATCTATACATACACATCTCAGTATGTAACTGGTACTTATTTCATTGATCCCCAAAAGGACGGAAGATAAAGTCGACCTTAGCAGAATTTGAACTCAGATAAAAATGGATGAAATGCTGCAAAGCATTTTTCTGGTGTGTTAACAATTCTGCCAGCTCAACACCTTAAAAAATGATGATAACAATAATAATAATAATAATAATAATAATCACCATCATCGTTTAACGTCCGCTTTCCATGCTAGCATGGATCGGACGATTTGACTGAGGACTGATGAAGCCAGAAGGCTGCACCAGGCTCCAATCTGATTTGGCAGAGTTTCTACAGCTGGATGCCCTTTCTAACGCCAACCACTCCGAGAGTGTAGTGGGTGCTTTTACATGCCACCGGCACAAAGGCCAGTCAGGCGGTACTGGCAACGGCCATGCTCAAAATGATGTATTTTACGTGCCACCTGCACAGGAGCCAGTCCAGCGGCACTATAGAGTCAAAATTAAAAGAAGAGTGCCTTTGTCATCTAGTGAACGATATTTTGACATCTTGTGTGTCTTCAACAGGTTAAAAAAATAATTTTGTCAATCTACTTTATTTTGGTTAATATATAAAAGATTGAGGTAACTCTTCCTGAAGATATAGAGTCAAAATTAAAAGAAGTGTGCCTTTGTCATCTAGTGAACAATGTTTTGACATCTTGGGTGTCTTCAACAGGTTAAAAAAATGTGGCTAACCACGTTCAGAAAGGTCAGGTGACTAACGAAGGGTTAAGAGCAATATCATTATTATTATTATTATTATTATTATTATTGTACATAGGCACAAAGCCTGAAATCTTGGGAGAGGGAGCTAGTCATGTACTTTGCCATAGTACTGAATTGATGCTTACTTAATGGATCATGAAAAAATGAAAGGCAAAGTCCACCTTGGTAGTATTTGAACTCAGAACATAAAGGCAGAAGAAATACTGTTATGTATTTTGTCCGGCATGCTAACAATTCCCCCAGCTTGCTGTTTCGATAATAACCAAAATAATCCTTTCTACTATAGGCACAAGGCCTGAAATTTAGGGGAGGCAACTAGTCAATTGCATTAACCCCAGTACACAACTGGTACTCAATTTATCGACCCCTGAAAGGATGAAAGGCAAAGTCAACCTCGACAGAATTTGAACTCAGAACTAGGGGGCTAGTTGACTGCATCAACCCCACTATCTGACTGGTACTAATTTCACCAACCCCTGGAAGGTAAAGCCGACATTGGCAGCATTTGAACTGCAAACATGATTAGTAGAAAGAAATGCCGCTAAGCATTTTGTCTGATGTACAGCTTGCTGCCCGAATGATAAGGGTTCTATCTACTATATCACAAGCCCCCCCCCCAAATTTTGAAGGAGGGATCCAGTCAATTACATCAACCCTAATGCTCAGCTGCTAGTTATTACACCAACCCCAAAAGGATTTTGTCAGCTTGCCACCTTAATAATAATAATAATCATACAGTTCTTTATGGGCATGTGGTGTAGTGGTTAAGAGCGCGGTCTACTAACCCCAAGATTCCGAGTTCGATTCCAGGCAGTGACCTGAATAATAATAACATTGAAAAATACCTTAGGAATGAGAACCCACATTCAAAATTTCCCCCCTAAGACACCTGATGAAGGCTGGAGGGTATATCAGCCGAAACATTGTGTTAACAACAAACAAGATGAGGACAAATATCCGTCAAATGTAAATGATAACAACAACAACAACAACAACAATAATAATAATAATAATTCTTTCTACTGTAGGCACAAGGCCTGAAATTCAGGGGGAAGGGGCCCAGTTGATTACATCGACCCCAGTATGCAACTGGTACTTATTTTATTGACCCCGCCAAAAGGATGAAAGGCAAAGTCGACCTCAGCGGAGTTGCCCCCAACAAAAAAAAAAAAGTTGTATATATATAGTTAAAAAAAAAACCAAAACAAAACAAAAGGTCACATACATATGTACCACCAGGAAGTGCAAGTAGATCTGGTGCTGTTGTGCTTACCCTTCCAGATTTGGTCAGTTCTGATTCCCTAGATGCTTCATCATCAATGTCCTCAAATTTTAACATCTTCTTCTTAATTTTTGCCATACGAGCCACTGAAAGAGGTAAAAAAAAAAAGAAAAAAACTGTGGAGGGGTCTGAGAAATAGAAGATACAGAAATGATGATGATGATGATGATAACAGCAACAATTACTCTTTTACTTGTTTCAGTCATTTGACTGCGGCCATGCTGCAGCACCACCTTTAGTCGAGCATATTGACCCCAGGACTTATTGTTTGTAAGCCTAGTACTTATTCTATCGGTCACTTTTGCCGAACCGCTAAGTTACAGGGACGTAAACACACCAGCATCGGTTGTCAAGTGATGTTGGGGGGGGGGGGGACAACCACAGACACACAAACATACGCATATATATATATACCTAAAAATTCTTAAATATACTCAAATACCCAAAATTTCAAGGAGTTCCTGCCTTAAAAACAGGAGCTAACCACAGTTATTTTGTGTTCTTTGCTACATTGGTTTCTATTAACCCATTTATTCTATCCGAAGAATTTTTATTCATTAAGATAGAAGAAATACACATAATTATATATATACATATATATGACGGGCTTCTTTCAGTTTCCGTCTACCAAAATCCACTCACAGAGCTTTGATCGGATATAGTAGAAGACACTTGCCCAAGGTGCCATGCAGTAGGACTGAACCCGGAACCATGCGGCTGGTAAGCAAGCTACTTACCACACAGCCACTCCTGCGCCAATTGTTTGTAATCTAAGCAGAAGGACAACAATTTTTAGGGTAAGGGTTAGGGTTAGGGTAAGGGTTGGGTTTAGTCAATGCCATCAACCCCAGTACTTGACTGGTCGTCATTGTCATCATGTATTGTATGTTTTGCAGCATTTCGATGATGCTAAAACGAAAGCCGTCTCAATTAATCAGCAGTTCTGTCAGATCATTACTGCGTTCGGATTTTCTCTTCGTGTTTTCTTGGCAGAGACACTGGGGGGTGGTTTGTCATGACCCTTCGTAAATGGATGGCCATTGGCCCTCAAGGGGATCCTATTTTGGTGACACCACAGCAAAAGTTCTCTCGATTAAGCAAGAGTTCTCCCATCAGGTGAAGTCCGAGCATTACTTCGTTCTGACATTCTCATAGTGTTTCATTGGCAGAGAGATTGGAGGTGGTTTGCCGTAGGCTTCCCCAATTTTTGGGCCACTGACCTACAAGGAACTCATTCGCTCTTTGACAGGTCATGTTTTAAGTCCTGTTGGGTGTCCAGACACCCTCCTCAAACATCATCATGCTGGATGCTTAGCAGCATTTTGATGACACTACAGCAAAAGTTTCCCTGGTTAAGCAGGAGTTCTTCATTCTGGATTTCTCATAGGGTTTTCTTAGCAGAGCTATCGAGGTGGTTTGTCATTGCTTTCCCCAACAGGATGGCCATTGGCCTTCAAGAAGCTAATTTACCTTTTGACAGGTCTTTTTTCAGTGATTGTAGGATCTCTAGGAATGATTAAAAAAAGGTACTGAAACCTATTTGAAAATGATACCAGGCTGACCATCCCTACAGGAAGTGCAAAAAATCGTGTTAACTGGAACGACTCATGTACTGAGAAGAGCATTATCGCTGTGAAAACAACATCCATTTATGAATTTATTTATTTATTAATTAATTTTTTTTTTACATACATATTTTACCTGTGAATTTGCATGTGTAAACTGGGTATGCATACAATGAGTTTCTCTGCCCTAGGTGTATGGAAAACACTTGACGAGAAATGGAAGAAAATTTGAAGAAAGAAGAAAAAAAAAAACATAATAATAATAATAATAATAATGGTTTCAAATTTTGTCTGAAGGGCAGTCATTTTGGGGGAGGGGATGAGTTGATTACATCGACCCAGTACACAACTGGTACTTAATTTATCGATCCCCACCCCCAACCAAAAAGGATGAAAGGCAAAGTCAACCTCGGTGGAATTTGAACTCAGAACATAGGGACAATAGAAATACCACTAAGTATTTTTCCCGGCATGCTAACAATACAGCCAGGTCACCACCTTAATCATCATCATCATCATCATCATCGTTTAACGTCCGCTTTCCATGCTAGCATGGGTTGGACGATTTGACTGAGGACTGGTGAAACCGGATGGCAACACCAGGCTCCAATCTAATTTGGCAGAGTTTCTACGGCTGGATGCCCTTCCTAACGCCAACCACTCAGAGAGTGTAGTGGGTGCTTTTACGTGTCACCCGCACGCAAACGGCCACGCTAATAATAATAATAATAGCAATAATAATAATCCTTTCTACTATAGGCACAAGACCTGAAATTTTTGGGGGGGAGGGGAAATAAACGATTACATCAACCCCAGTATGCAACTGGTACTTATTTTATTGACACTGAAAGGATGAAAGGCAAAGTCAACCTTGGTGGAATTTGAACTCAGAACACGAAGACAGAAAAAACGCCAGTATTTTGCCCAGCATGCTAAAAATTCTGCAAGCTTGCCGCCTTAATGATAATAATAATGATGAAGATGATTTTAAATTTTGCCACATGGGCAGCTTGGGGGGGGGGGGGGGAGAAGAGTAAGTCGATTAGATCGACCCCAGTACATAACTGGTACTTATTTAATCGACCCCGAAAGGATAAAAGGCAAATTTAACCTCGACGGAACTTGAACCCAGAACGTAGTGGCAGACGAAATACCTATTTCTTTACTGCCCACAAGGGGTTATACACAGAGGGGACAAACAAGGACAGACAAACAGATTAAGTCGATTATATCGACCCCAGTGCGTAACTGGTACTTATTTAATCGACCCCGAAAGGATGAAAGGCAAAGTCGACCTCGGCGGAATTTGAACTCAGAACGTAAAGACAGACGAAACACCACTAAGTATTTCGCCCGGCGTTCTTCCAGCTAACCACCTTAATAATAATAATAGTAGTAGTAGTTTCTAATTTCGGCACAAGGCCGGCAATTTTGAGGGGATGAGGAGTAGCCGACATTGTCCACCTCATACATGACTGGTATTTTATTTTACTGCCTCCAATGAAATGAAAAACAGATGAACTCAGCGGGATTTGAACACAGAACGTGAAAAGTCGGAAGAAATACCGCAAAACATTTTCCCCCCGGACTGTAATGTTTCTGTCAGCCCGTCGCCTGTAAATGATTCTCATTAAGGCACAAAAAAGCCCACAGTTTCCAGTGCGGTACATTATTTTATCGATTCCCCACCACACAAAGGAGAAAATGCGAAACTGACCTCGTCAGATATCGAACTCAGAACGCAGATGGCGAATAAACAAATGCTGCAAAACGCTTGACAATTTTTAAAAATTTGGCGGGAGGGGTAACATTTTATTAAATCAACTGTAGTGCTGATCCCAGAACGAAAACAGGCAAAGCCGATCTCTTTGAACAACAACAACAACAATAATAATAATCGACCTCAGTATTTAACTGGTACTTTTGTGATCCTTAAAGAACGAAAGGCAAAGTTGAGTTCGGTGTGATTTGGACTTAGAATGTAATGGGTCGGAAGAAATACCGTACCGCAAAGTATTTCTTCCGACGCTCTCATGGATGTGCCAATATTCATAAAAGTAGGCCTATACACATATACACACACACACACATATCCATTATATACATGTAATATATATACATATGCACGTATACATAAAAATGCATATATATATACACGTATACATAAAAATGCATATATATATACACGTATACATAAAAATGCATATATATATACACGTATACATAAAAATGCATATATATATATACACGTATACATAAAAATGCATATATATATATACACGTATACATAAAAATGCATATATATATATATATATATATATATATATAATACACGAATATGTAAATGTAAAAAAAATGTATAATACATATATATTTGTATGTACATACCAAATGAAAATATAATTTGCAAATATATATATATATATATGTGAGTGTGTGTATATATATATATATGTATATATATAGTTTTAGGAAAAAGAACCAAGGTTCATGAACTCATTAATTTTAATTGAGTTTTTACCTGTAATTTTGAATTTTATCCCTTATATTATAATATATATATATATATATATATATATATATATACATACACACACATACATATATGTATATATAATTTAACACATATATGTAAACGCGTGTGTATATATATGTGTGTATATATATATATATATATATACACATATATATATATATATATGTGTATATACACAGCATAATTATTAACGAGGAGATAATGACGGACGTACTATCGCTGTCTTTGTTCAACGATCAGAGCAGGATACAAAACTCAGTGTTAAAATCTCACTTCCTCGCCGGTCCTTTCAAACTTATGAGTCAATGGAGGGACAGAAAACTATTAATCTTTCCCAATCGTAAGCTTTACCTTCGTCGGCCTTCAGAAATCTCTTCGTAAATTCATCTTCTTCTTCAGCTTCTCTCTTCCTTTTCACGGTTTTCGGAGCGGCCATTCTCGATTATGTAGAAGAGTTGTCGTTCTTGAAACCGGGTGCTGTGAATTTACGGAAGCCCAAAACTGTTAAAATTCTTTTTAATAGGTTTATTTTTTGTTTGTTTGTTTTTTTGCTTACTTTTTCTTTCACTTTTTTTTTTCAGTCCTTGGACAACGGCCATGCTGCAGTACGGCCTTGAAGAGGTTAGTCGAACAAATCGAACCAAGTACTAGTTTTTATTTTTAAAAATCTCATGCTTGTAATTTCGATGGACTTTTGCCGAACTGCTAAGTTACTAGGACGTAAACAAGCTGTTTCTGAGGGAACAAACACGAACACAAAAGCTCACAGACAAACCCACAACTCCCACACTCCTACTCACCACACACACACACACACACATTCATTTGTTTCCTTTATTAGACTGCGGCCATGCTGGGGCACCACCTTGAAGAATTTTAGTCAAATGAATCGACCCCAGTACTGTTTTATTTTTTAAGGCTGGTACTTATTCTGTTGGTCTCTTTTGCTGAACCACTAAGTTACAGAGACGTAAACCCAGTAACATCAGTTGATAAGCAGTGGTGTTTTCTTTTAATTTTGACTCTATATCTTCAGGAGGAGTTACCTCAATCCTTTCTATATTAACCAAAATGAAGTAGATTGACAAATTTATTTTTTGAACCAGTGGAAGACACGCGAGATGTCGAAATATTGTTCACAAGATAGCAAATAATAATAATAATAATAATAATAATAATAATAATAATAATAATAACATTGAAAAATACCTTAGGGATGAGAACCCAGGTTCGAAATTTCCCCAAGACACCTGATGAAGGCTGGAGGGTATATCAGCCGAAACATTGTGTTAACAACAAACAAGATGAGGACAAATATCCTTCAAATGTAAATAATGTACATAATTCCTCATCTCTTAAATATAGAACTGAATAATAATAATAATAATAATGATAATAATAATAATAATAATAATTATTATTATTATTATAACAGCTACATTGAAAGGTACCTTAGGAATGAGAATCCAGGTTTGAAATTTCCCCAAGACACCTGATGAAGGCTGGAGGTTATATCAGCTGAAATGTTGTTTTCAAAACAAACAAGATGAGGACAAATATCCATCAAATGTAAATAATGTAAATAATGTAAATAATGAACAGCTGTGTTTGTTTCTCTAATGTTTTACTTGCTTCAACTTATGCATGTTAATGTATGAAAAGCAATTTAAGAATTTGGGAAGCAGTCTTAATAAAACTGGTTCTTAGACATTGAATGGCTACGGGGCCATGGGGGTCCACCAGAAAATAGCGATAAAAGGGATCCACAGGTAAGAAATGGTTGAGAACCATTGCTCTAAACATCATACTGTATACATAAAGGTAAAGTTACCTCCTGGCTCATAAGGGCTAGCCAATCAGTTTCCATGGCATTTATATTCCCCACCTGGATTACTCACAGACTATTCACCAGATTGTTGTATGAACCAGCTTTAGAAATGTCTTAATTTGAATTTGTTAAAAACGATTTAGTCCTTTATTTTCTTTTGATCCTCTTTTCTCTTTTACCTTTCACTTGTTTCAGTCTTTAGACTGTGGCCATGCTGGAGCACCGCTTTGAAAAATGTTTAGGTGACCCTGGTACTTACTTTTTAAAGCCTGATATTCTGAGTACAAATAAAAACAGGAGAGAAAGTACATACATGTGTGTGTGTGCGTTGGCACTCCGTCGCTTACGACGTCGAGGGTTCCAGTTGATCCAATCAACGGAACAGCCTGCTCGTGAAATTAATGTGCAAGTGGCTGAGCACTCCACAGACACGTGTACCCTTAACGTAGTTCTCGGGGATATTCAGCGTGACACAGAGTGTGACAAGACTGGCCCCTTTGAATTACAGGCACAGCAGAAACAGGAAGAAAGAGTGAGAGAAAGTTGTGGTGGAAGAGTGCAGCAGGGTTCACCACCATATTCCCGGGCGGAGTCTCGTGGAGCTTTTAGGTGTTTTCGCTCAATAAACACTCACAACGCACGGTCTGGGAATCGAAACCGCGATCCTATGACCGCGAGTCCGCTGCCCTAACCACTGGGCCATTGCGCCTCCTAATGATACATACATACATACATACATACACATGTACTATTATATCTTCACAAACTGTGACTTAGTTTTACATGACTATTCATCAGATAGTTGTAAGGACCATCTAATTAACTAGCATTACAGACATACATACATACACACGTGCATATAGATAACCAGTTAATTAGATAACTTTATAGACAGACACACACAAATTGTTAGAAAGATACTTCACCGAAGATATAAAGACAGACAGACCGATAGATAGATAGATAGATAGATAGATAGATAGATAGATAGATAGATAGATAGACATAGATAGATTGATAGATAGATAGATTGATAGATAGATAGATAGATTGATAGATAGATAGATAGATAGATAGATTGATAGATAGATAGATAGATGACATAGATAGATAGATAGATGACATAGATAGATAGATTGATAGATAGATAGATAGATCTAACAATCTATCTCTCTTTATCTTTCTCGTCATCCAACTCTAATCTAGCTTGTTTGCGAGTTAGCTTCAACTGTTTACCTGCATGTCTTTGACACGGATTAAGCAATGAGATAACGCGGATGAAATAATTGCTGGCGTCATATTGTCATTGAGCACCGTTAGTAATATGGCGGCCTTTGCGGTACGCCACCCAAGTCGAGCTTTGAAAAATGGCAGGCTACGAGGTAACAACATCTCTTCACACCATTTTCCTAATACAGTATTTTGATTTACACATGTCTACGTCTGTTTATGTTTTTGTTGTGTGTCTTCTACGCTCGTACGCTGCTTTAAATGTATATTTAATTAGATAGATGCTATTAAAATTTTATATTGAAAATATGGTCCGTGTTTGTTAGATGTCGTAATATTGTATATATATATATATATATATATATATATATATATATATGCTTGACAACCTATGGGGTCGATTTGCTCGACTAAAGGCGGTGCTCCAGCATGGCCTCAGTCAAATGACTGAAACAAATAAAAGAATATGTATTTATTTTCTCTTAGTTAATAATTAACTCGGACAAAATAAATTGGTTAATAGATACCAGGGTAGCAAAGATCACAAAATGACTGTGGTGTAACTCCTGTTTATGAGGTAGAAACGCCGTTATTTTGGGTAACACACACACACACACACACACACACACACACACACACACACATATATATATATATATATATATATACATAAGATGAGAGAATCAGAGAGATGTATATATATATACACACACACACACACATATATATATATGTCAGTCCTTGTTTCTTATTCGGCTGTTTGTTTACTTATGACCCGTGTATTCTGTTTTACACGCAAGCCATGTATTTATATATAATAATACTAATAGTAATAATAATAATAAAGTAGGTTTTTATCTTGAGTTCAAAATATTATTAGAGTCGACTGTACTCTTCTCAGCCTTCCGGGGTCGAATTGATAAAGTACTGGTGGAAGTAGAGGGAGTCGATTTAATCGACTGTGCCTCGATAATCCGTGGTGCTGTGTCAGTGTAAAAAAAAAAAAAAAATCAAAAATCATTATTAATTAGTTATTTTATTAATTAATCGATTTCAGTACGCTCGTTTTACGTTCCGTGTTCAAATCTTCTGAAGGAGACGACTTTGTTTTTCCATTCTTCTGGGGGTCGATAAATTAAGTCCTAGTTAATAACTGAGGCGAGATGGTGGTGGTGGTGTCTTAATCGACTGCGTCCCCACCCCACCTGTCGAAACCCGTTACCTTGTGACTTTTATTTATCGGAATCCTAATAAAACTCTAACATTGGCACAGGGCCAATAATAATTGTTGTTGTGTCGGATAAAGTGCCTTGCAGTATTTCTTACTGTCCTTTACGTTCTGAGTTCAAATCCCGCCGATGTCAGCTTTACCTTGCATCGTTTTGGGGTCGATAAAATAAAGTACCAGTCAAATACTGGGGCCGATGTAACCTACTGACCTTCTGCCCATTATTGCTGGCATTGTGTCAAAATTAGCAACAACAACAATATTGGTTTCAAATTTTGACACAAGGCCAGTAATTTCGGGGGACTCACTTACATCGACACCAATATTCAACTGGTACTTATTTTTTCGACCCCGAAAGAATGAAAGGTAAAGTCGACCTCGACGGAATAATAATAATAATGATACTTTCCACTAAAAGCACAAGGCTTGAAATTTGGTGGTGGTGGGGAGGGGATTAGTCGATTACATTGACCTCGGTGTTTCACTGGTACTTAATTTATCGACCCCGAAAGGATGAAAGGCAAAGTTGACCTCGGCAGAATTTGAACTCAGAACGTAAAGGCAGACGAAATGTTGCTAAGCATTTTGCCCAGAATGCTAACGAATCTTCTAACTTGCCACTTTAATAATAATAATAATAATAATAATAATAATAATAATAATAATAATAATCTTTTCTACAATTGGCACAAGGCTCAAGATTTTGGGGGAGGGGACTAGTTGATTACATCGACCCCAGTGCATAACTGGTACTTATTTCATTGACCCTGAAATGAGGAAAGGCAAAATATCACATGCTTTGTATTCTATTCTTTTATTTGTTTCAGTCACTTGACGGTGGCCATGCTGGAACACCGCCTTTTGTCGAACAAATCGACCCCAGGACTTATTCTACCGGTCTCTTTTGCCAAACTGCTAAGTTATGGTGATGTAAACACACCATCATCGGTTGCTAAGTGATGGTGGGGGACACACACAAGCATACACACAAATATGTATATATGCAATGGGCTTCTTTCAGTTTCCGTCTACCAAATCCACTCACAAGGCATTGGTTGGCCCGAGGCTATAGTAGAAGACACTTGCCAAAGATGCCACGCAGTGGGACTGAACCCTGAACCATGTGGTTGGTAAGCAAGCTACTTACCACACAGCCACTCCCGCGCCTATATATATATATATATATATATATATACACACACACACACACACACACACATACATATGATGCTCTGAGTTTCTTTCAATTACTTTAAATATAACAAAGAATTTAATAAAATAACTTCGTTATCATTAAGCTAGTGTTCGGAACATAAATTCTTGTATTATTATTATGAAGGCTGGAGGGTATATCAGCCGAAACGTTGTGTTAACAACAAAAAGATGACGACAAATATCTGTCAAATGTAAATAATGTAAATAATGTACAGAATTCCTCATTTCTTAAATAGAGAACTGAATAATAATAATAATAATAATAATAATAATAACATCGAAAAAAAACCTTAAGAACGAGAATCCAGGTTTGAAATTTCCCCAAGACACCTGATGAAGGCTGGAGGGTATATCAGCCGAAACGTTGTGTTAACAACAAACAAGATTAGGACAAATATCCATCAAATGTAAATAGTGTAAATAATTCCTCATCTCTTAAATATAAAACTGTAGGTTTTTGTTTGTCCTCATGTTCTGAGTTCAAATTCCACTGAGGTTGATTTTGCCTTCCATTCTTTCGGAGTTGAGTATTGTGGTCGATGTAATTGATTTATGCCCTCCCTGAAATTGCTGGCCTTGTGCCGAAATTTGAAAGCAACATTATTATTATTATTATTATTATTATTATTATTATTATTATTATTATTAAAGGCGTCATACTGGCAGAGTTGTTAGAGCATCAGAAAAATACTTGGCAGTATTTCTTGCAGCGGTTTCTAATGTGAGTTCAAGTCCTGTTGAAGTCAACTTTGTTTTCCATTCTTTTGAAGTTGATGAAATAAATTACCAGTCAAAAACTAGAATCAGTTTTTAGTGATTGCCCCCCCCCCCCACACCTGAAATTGTTAGCCTTGTGCCGATATTAAAAAAAACATTATTATTATTATTATTACTTAAAAATTTTTTATTTATTTTAATTATATTAGTCTTGTTTACACGCAAAAACCTTCACGACTACACGCACTTACAGACATACACAAACATTGCTTTTGTTTTGTCCTGTGCTATCTATATTGTTTATCTTAATAAAGAAATCATTATTATTATTATTATTATTACTACTTAGGTGGTGTGCTGGCACAATCGTTAGCACACCGGGCGAAATGCTTAGCGGTATTTCGTCTGCCACTGCATTCTGAGTTCAAATTCAGCCGAGGTCGACTTTGCCTTTCATCCTTTCGGGGTCGATAAATTAAGTACCAGTTACGCACTGGGTCGATATAATCGACTTAATCCGTTTGTCTGTCCTTGTTTGTCCCCTCTGTGTGTAGCCCCTTGTGGGTAGTAAAGAAATAGGTATTTTGTCTGTATTTTCGTTCTGAGTTCAAATTCCGCTGAGGTCGACTTTGCCTTTCATCCTTTCAGGGTTGATAAAATACATGCCAGTCAAGCACAGGGATCTATGCAATCGACTTAGCCTCTCCCCACAAAATTTTTGGCTTGGTGTCAAAATTATTATTATCATTATTATTATTGAGTGAGAGAGCAGTGCATGCTATCAAAATGACACTGGGGTACAAATATATGAAGCCCAATATACCCATCATGACTACCCGTGTGATAAGGGTACACCAGGAACATGCCCAATATACCCATCATGACTACCCGTCTGATAAGGGTACACCAGGCACAGGCATCACAACCATATGTGCGTGACATGGTGATCTCATATCAAGATAAACAGCGCATGACCTCGCAGGTGGGGCCCAGTTAGAATTTTCTTCAGGTCGAGTTAGTAGCCCATCCCGCTCAAAAGGTCCCTGAATAAGGTTTGTTTAGGGATGTTGAGCAAAACACCCCTGTCTCCAAAGGTGAATTATTCAAACCCCGAAGAGCTCCTCTCAACACATGGCTATGATGCTCCCCCACTACTTCTGCTCATGACCAGAGATGCACATATCGTCAGCCACCAAAGGGACATGCTCAACTGGTTAAGGTCAAACAACTGACAAGCAAATCTGTGGTATTAAGTAGAATATTTGCTGTAGCCCATCTTTTATACCGTTACGTTCTGCGTTCAAATTCTGCCAAGATTGACTTTGCTTTTCATCCTTTCGGGGTTGATAAATTAAGTACCAGTTACGCACTGGGGGGTCGATGTAATGAACTTAATCCTTTTGTCTGTCCTTGTTTGTCCCCTCTATGTTTAGCCCCCAGTGGTTCAGGAGCATCCAGCGGTGCAGATATATCTCGTCAGGTGATAAATAAACACAACTCATTAAAATTACTGTTCTGCAATGTAACTTCACATTTTGTAGAAAGAAAATCAGCCAGACGGAGGAAATATCTTCGTTTATATAGAAGATCAAAAATAAAATCACAGACGGGGAAAAATGATAAAGGAATACACAATCCAAGGAGAAAAGTATTAAAAATAACCGTTAACAAATATGGATGTATAAACACCCTCGGGCAAGCTGCATGGTGTGTGTATACTCTCTCATACAAGCGTCTGCGAAAATGTGAGCATAAACACGCATGAGGTTTGGTGAACTCATGATCACAAAGTGAGTTAGCTATTTATTGGTGTTTGTAAGAATGGAGAGGTTAAAAGTAAACTTAAGTCATCCTTGCTTTCAAAATCCATTCGCACTGCAATTTGCGAAATTACATTTATATGCGTGTAGGCATCTTGAGGGTCTTTCAGAAATTCTGTTAATGATCTTCTCGTTAGTTCACAGAATAGGCAGGGATTCTCGGAGCAGAGACAGCATCCCCTGGAAATTATATTTCTGTCAACAGCTCTAGTGGTTGGCGTTAGGAAGGGCATCCGGCTCTAGAAACTCTGCCAGATCAGATTGGAGCCTGGTGCAGCCTTCTGGCTCGCCAGTCCCTCAGTCAAACCATCCAACCCATGCCAGCATGGAAAATGGACATTAAACGACGACGATGATGATGGTTATGTGTGCTTTACTATGGACCAAGTTATGCTGTACTTCATTTATCCTTCATCAGTTACCATACAAAATCTGCCAAAGATGTTGAATGTCTCTTATTGATTGTCTTGTATGTAAGTATGTGTGTGTGTTTATATGTGTTTGTGAGTGTCTATATATATGTATATATATATATGTATTTGTATGTCTTATTAGCACTCCGTCGCTTACGACGTCGAGGGTTCCAGTTGATCCGATCAACGGAACAGCCTGCTCGTGAAATTAACGTGCAAGTGGCTAAGCACTCCACAGACATGCGTACCCTTAATGTAGTTCTCGGGGATATTCAGCGTGACACAGTGTGACAAGGCTGACCCTTTGAAATTACAGGCACACCAGAAACAGGAAGAAAGAATGAGAGAAAGTTGTGGTGGAAGAGTACAGCAGGGTTCGCCACCATCCCCTGCTGGAGCCTCGTGGAGCTTTTAGGTGTTTTCGCTCAATAAACGCTCACAATGCCCGGTCTGGGAATCGAAACCGCGATCCTATGACCGCGAGTCCGCTGCCCTAACCACTGGGCCATTGCGCCTCCACTTGTGTGTCTATATATGCATGTATGAATATCTGTTTGTGTGTGTCTGTCTGTTTGTACCTTCTTTTCTCTCGACAATGTGGACCAACATCATCCGGGCAGTGTCCTTTGCAAAATGCCTGCTGGCATTTCGTCTGTCTTTACGTTTTAAGTTCAAATTTCACTGACCTCAACTTTGCCTTTCATCCTTTTTGGGGTCAGTAAAATAAGTACCAGTTACGTACTGGGGTTGATGTAATCGACTTATCCCATCCCCTGAAATTGCTGGCCTTGTGTCAGAATTTGAAATTCATCATTATTTTTATCTTGCAGGTCGCCATGAAAGCGGAGAAGAAAATATTCGACTGGACTTATCCCGAGGTCAGTATATTTCCATTACTCTCTGTCCACCCCCTGCCCATGTCTATATTCTTGGAACCTTGGACTTTACTCATTCAAAACATCACCCATGCCCCCCAACACACATGAGCCAACAAAGGAGACCTCTACACGGTCGTTCAACCTGCTAGAAATAGCAGCCAATTCTCCCTCAAGTCATACCCTGATGTATATTTATTGGTAAATATGAATTAACAATTAAGTACCAGTTGTGTACTGGGGTCGACGTAATCGACTCATCCCCTCCCCCAAAATGGCTTTCTCACTTCCCAAGCGTTAAACTAATGCATCTTTTTGTTTTTTTACACACCCATCTTTGTCTTTTGTTTTTTCTTTGTAAATTCTCACTATATATATATATGTGTGTGTGTGTAATTTAGAGAAAAACCACTATTAAATAATTCAGTAATGACGAATATAATTCATACCTTCCAGAAAATAAATATATTGTAAACACCTTATTCTAAAAATACAATAAAGTACATTTATTTTATGTACTTTATTGTATTTTTAGAATAAGGTGTTTACAATATATTTATTTTCTGGAAGGTATGAATTATATTCGTCATTACTGAATTATTTAATAGTGGTTTTTCTCTAAATTATATATAGCTTGCTTACCAACCACATGGTTCCGGGTTCAGTCCCACTGCGTGGCACTTTGGGCAAGTGTCTTCTACTATAGCCTCGGGCCGACCAAAGCCTTGTGAGTAGATTTGGTAGACGGAAACTGAAAGAAGCCCATCGTATACATATGTATATATATATATATATATATATATATATATATATATATATATATATATATATATATATATATATATATATATACACTCTCTCTTTCCTTTCCCGAGCGTCCAATAACACTATCCGTATCACGTCCTCACTTTGTTGTTTTTTTGTTTTTGTTTTTGTGTGTTTTTTTGAACTTATATATATATATATATATATATATATATATATATATATATATATATATATATATATACACGTGTGTGTCCTCCTAGCATCGCTTGACAACCGATGCTGGTGTGTTTACGTCCCCGTAACTTAGCGGTTTGGCAAAAAGAGACCTATAGAATAAGTACTAGGCTTACAAAGAATAAGTCCCGGGGTCGATTTGCTCGACTAAAGGCGGTGCTGCAGCATGGCCGCAGTCAAATGACGGAAACAAGTAAAAGAGTAAAAGAGTATATATTTTATATTGGGAAATTTGATTTAGTTTTGCTAAATTGAATTTACCTCTTCTCACCTTGTTCTCTTTAACAGCCCCGTCTGAGAATGTCAAGGAGATTCTTAGCAACGTTGTCTGTCAGAATGGAATATCCAAGAATAAAAAACTTGGCTACCTCAACTTCTTTGTCAAGTTACTCAACAAACTTGGCCCATCAAAGAACCTTGGCTACACCATGGAAGAGATCCTGTGCTGGTAAGTTCACATTGGAATTTGTTGTTGTTAGGTCTCTTGATTCCTCGGGGAACACAGGGCCGGCCGCTTCATGGTTTCTGTAACAAGTATGTTTTTTTTTACTAGACTGAGGTGTTAGCTCAATGCTAAATCCCCAACCTGGAGGGCCAGTTGAGTATTTTTCATCTGGTCCCTTCGACCTGTCTGGCTTGGGTGGCCCTACCAGGAGACAAATCTCCCACCTGCATAGCTCTCCTGCTCATGGAGACACACAAGCCCTGCAGCCAATGACAAGGTGGTACTCATCTGCAAGGCAGGTATTTGGGTCAGTGGAACTGTGGAGGAGAGTAGCCTTGAGCTGGTCTCGGAAACGGAATTTGGTGGTCCTACATGGTGTGGTGCTTGAGGCCAACTCTGCAACGAGGTGTTTACAGGGGTGGCACATTCGAGGAGCAAGCATTACTCTTTGGTCTTTACATTTCTCTTGCGTGTTTTTCAATTAAAAAAAATATATATATATAATTAAAGTGTTGGCTTGGCTGCGTGGTGAAGAAGTTTGCTTTCCGACCATGTGATTTTGGGTTCAGTCCCACTGTGAGGCACCTTGGGCAAATGTCATAATGCTCATAGCTAGTTTTTAAGGGCGGTGGTGGGAGTAGCTAGAAAGAAGACAACGATGGTGGTGGTACAGTGCCACACAAAACTCAATGTTCAAGAAGTGGGGTACATGAGAGAACATGGACCATGGATCAGAAGGGTCTTATTTGACCTTACCCAACATAGGTCAAACATCTCCCCTTTACATTATTTACAATTGACGGATATTCGTCCTCATCTTGTTTGTTGTTAACACAACGTTTCGGCTGATATACCCTCCAGCCTTCATCAGGTGCCTTGGGGAAATTTCAAACCTAGATTCTCATTCCTAAGGTATTTTTCGATGTTGTTATTATTATTATTATTATTATTATTATTCAGGTCACTGCCTGGAATTGAACTCGGAATCTTGGGGTTAGTTAGTAGCCTGCACTCTTAACCACTCTGCCATATACTCGTGGGCAATTATGGAGTGAATTTCAGGGCTTATAAAATCTAATATTTTCCTATCCTTGCTTAATTAAGTACCAGTTGTGTACTGAGGTCGATCTAATCGACTGGCCTCCTCCCCCAAAATTTCAGGGCCTTGTACCTGGAGTAGAGAAGAATATTTTCTAGTATTTTTTTTTCCAGTCTATCTGAATTTAAATTGTTATATTTTTGCAGTATTTCTTCTGCTGTGTTTTGATATTTTTCAATTTTTCCCCACCTTTTAAAATTGTGTTTTCATTTTTTTCTAAATTTTTTTTATTTTTTAGGTAATAAATACATTTTTTTGATAAATTCAAAACAAACTTGATAAAAATGAATTATTATGTAAAAAAAAAGTGGAAAAATTATTATTGTTACGTCTTTAAAGTTAATATTCATTTTTCATTTCGCCAATATTTTCTCTCTCACCCTCTCTCTCTTTTTTTCTCTGGCCTCTCCCTCTCTCTCTCTCTCTCTCTCTCTCGCAGCTCTCTTTTCTTTACCTTTCTCTCTTTCTGGATTCTCTCTATTGCCTTTTCCTCTTTCTCTCTAATTCTTTCTTGCCCTGCCTGTCTCTCTCTCGCTTTCTTGCCCTTGTCTCTCTCTCTCTCTCGCCCCCTCTCTCTTTCTCTTTTCTCTTGTTCCTCTGTCTCTCTCTCTTGTCCCTCTCTTTTTCTTGTCTCTTATTCTGTCCATCTCTCTCTCTCTCTCTCGTTCTTGGTTCAGTCTGTCTGTCTGTCTGTCTCTCTCTTGTTCCTGTCTCTCTCTTGTTCCTGTCTCTCTCTTGTTCCTGTCTCTCTCTTGTTCCTGTCTCTCTCTCTCTCTCTTGTTCCTGTCTCTCTCTGTCTCTCTCTCTCTCTCGTTCTTGGTTCTGTCTGTCTGTCTGTCTCTCTCTCTCTTGTTCCTGTCTCTCTCTCTCTTGTTCCTGTCTCTCTCTCTCTCTCTTGTCCCTGGTTCTCTGTCTGTCTGTCTCTCACTCTCTATCTCTCTCTTGTTCCTCTCTCTCTCTCTCTCTTGTCCCTGGTTCTCTGTCTGTCTGTCTCTCACTCTCTCTCTCTCTCTCTTGTTCCTCTCTCTCTCTCTCTCTCTCCTCACCCCTCTTTGTTCTTTGCCTCCTATTCTCTCCATTTCTCTCTATCACCCTTGTCTCTCTCCTCCCCCCTGCCTCTCACTCTCTCTGGTTTCTCCCCCCCTCTCCCTTTATCACCCTCTCTCTCTCTCAACACTCTCACCCCCTCTCTCCTTCAATTACCTTCTCCCTCCCCCTCTCCCTCTCGCTCATCTCTCTGTCTTTCTTCTTCAGCCTGAAAGTGGGTCTTCTTCACGAAGCAAAAGAGGTGCGTGCTGCCACCTTGAGGGTTATTCGTTACCTACTCACCGAGCAGAAGGTTCTAGATATTATTGTCAGTTTACACATCGACTACCTCATAGCAAGGTAAGCGACCACCACCTTCTATCTCTCTCTCTCTCTCTCAATCTCGACAACAAATGGGATGGTCATGGGTGGAACCCCCCCCCCGCCTCTTTGATCCCGGCTTTGCCGGATTAGAGCTGATGTAAGGTTGAATAATGGGAATGTTGGATAATGTTGGATAATGTAATCGCTGGCTGTGCGGGTAAGGAGCTTGGATCTCAACCTCATTGTCTTAGGTTCTATCCCACAGTGTGGTACCTTGGTGAGTATCCTCTGCTACAGCCCCGTGCCAGTCAAAGCCTTGCAAATGGATTTGGTAGACGGAAAGTGAAAGAAGCCTCTCATATATATTTATATATATATATATATATATATATTAAGCAACAAGGATATCCAGAGGTGTGTATATATATATATATATATATATATATATATATATATATATCATTTAAATTGATGTAATGATTGCATTGTTCAATTAAATGGAGTTGCATGAAACGATCATACTGCATTACCTCTGGATATCCTTGCTGCTTATTTTGATAATATATATATATATATATGTATATCTATATATATATGTGTGTGTGTGTGGGCATATATATATATATATATATATATGTATATATGTATATGTGTGTATATATATATATATATATATATATATATATATGCGAGTAAAAATAAATACAAAAAAGGTGGGGTTTTTTGTATGATTGTGTATAGAGGAATATATTATTTTGTTTAAAAGAGTTCCGACACTGTCTGTTTTTTATGTTTTATTTATATTCCTGCAGAACCAATGTGGGGTATAGAATATGGAATATACAATATATAATATGATATATAATATAAAATAAAATAAGATAAAAATGGATGGCACCATGAAAGAAAGTATTGAATGTAGATGAAATATTGAGTGTTCAATATAAAGGATCACATATATAAATATATAAATATAAATATATAAAGGCGACTCGAGTTTCAGGGCTATGTATATATATATATATATATATATATATATATATATATATATATATATATATACATATCACACACTGTATGTGTGTGTCTTTTACTTTCAGAGGGTATATGGGTGTATGTGTGTCTCTCACTGAATGTGTGTACGTGTGTATCTTCCACTGTGTGTATTTATATTATTCTTTCAGTTTATCACACATCACATTGCTTTCTCACTCTCACTCTCACTCACGCTCACTCACACTCACTCACTCTCCCTCCACTCTAGATGCCTGGACATCTGCCTGAGCAACGAAGTCGAACGCATCCATGCCATGAAACTGATCCGGAAGATAATCCAGCTGTTTCCCCACCAGGTGCCGCTGTCGATGCTCTACCCCATGGTAGCTATTGGCAGGGATGGCTCCTCTGAGAGGGATCGACTGAGGCGGGCTTGTCTTGCAACCATCTGTGAACTCGGTATGTATGCTTACATTTGCTCTGTGTGTGTATATGTGCGTATGTGTGTGTGTGTATATATATATATATATATATATATATATATAATATGCAGGCGTAGGAGTGGCTGTGTGGTAAGTAGCTTGCTTACCAACCACATGGTTCTGGGTTCAGTCCCACTGCGTGGCACCTTGGGCAAGTGTCTTCTACTATAGCCTCGGGCCGACCAAAGCATTGTGAGTGGATTTGGTAGACGGAAACTGAAAGAAGCCCGTTGTATATATGTGTATATATATATATGTATGTGTGTGTATATGTCTGTGTTTGTCCCCTCAACACCGCTTGACAACCGATGCTGGTGTGTTTACGTCTCTGTAACTTAGCGGTTCGGCAAAAGAGACCGATAGAATAAGTACTGGGCTTCCAAAGAATAGGTCCTGGGGTCGATTTGCTCGACTAAAGGCGGTGCTCCAGCATGGCCACAGTCAAATGACTGAAACAAGTAAAAGAGAGTAAAGAGTATATATGATATATATATATGACATATATAGTATATATATATATATATATATATATATATATATATATATATATATATAAGATTTTGTAAGTAGTGGATGTATGTTTGTATGTGTGTGTGTATGCATACATGCTAAATGGTGGCGGTGGTAGGGTATGGGTATGAGGTTAAGAAGTGGACTTTGTAACCAAGTGTTTTAGGGATCAGTGAGCCACTAAGTTATGGGGGATGTAAACAAACCAGCACTGGTTAAGTGGTGGTGGGGGATAAACACAAGCATGCATACACATAGTTATATACATACAAACACATACACGCACACACACATATTTATTTCTTTATTGCCCACAGGGGCTAAACATAGAGGGGACAATGGTTTGTTTACATCTCTATAACTTAGCGGTTTAGTAAAAAGGGACAGGGTTAAAATTTTTAAAAATGGAATGCCAGGGTTGATTTGTTTGACTAAAAAAATTCTTCAAGGCGGTGCCCCAGCATGACCAAAGCGAGTAAAAGGTTAAAGATATCGTCGTGGTTACTGCCACTTTCACACCACAACTACCATTACTACTTTCACCCCACACCCTAGCATGTTGTTATTAGTACCATTACACCACCACAACCACAGCCTCTTGCATCACCACGACCACCACCACCATACTTGGTCATTTGGTATATTACTATTACCACCATGGTAACCACACTACCACCACCACTACTATCAATACCACCACCACCACTACTACTACCACCACTACTATTACCACCACCACTACTACTATTACCACCACCACTACCACCACCACTACTACCACTACCACTACCACCACCAATACCACCACCACCATTACTACTACCACCACTACTACTACTACTACCACCACCACTACTACTATCACCACCACTACCACCACTACCAATACCACCACTGCCATCACCACCACACTCAGTCATGTGGTATTACACTGCTACTACCACCATGGTAACCACCACCACCACCACCACCACCACTACTACTACTACCGTCACCAACACTACTACTGCCACCACTACCACCACTGGCACCACCACCACTACTACTTATACTACCACCACCACCACCACCACAATGTAATTTCCTATTGAAGTTTTCACTAGTTTTTCCTCCGCCCAAACATTAGGGACAAAAAAGATGGATGCACTGAGGCAAGTATGCCTTGCCACTCTTTGTGAACTGGGTAAGTACCACCTCTCCGCACCGATCCATCTCTCTCGACTTTAACACTTCGTTCCAACTGACTAACTTTACACTTTCTCATTCACTCTCTCTTCCTCTCTCTCTTCCTCTACATATCTATTGATCACTCCATCCATCTAGGTATCTATTTGTCTGTCTATCTATCTATCTATCTCTGTGTCTGTCTATCTATCTATTTATCTATTTATCTATTTATCTGTGTCTATCTATCTATCTATCTATCTATCTATCTATCTATCTATCTATCTATCTATCTGTCTGTCTATCTATCTATCTATCTATCTATCTATCTATCTATCTATGTCTTTATCTGGCCATCTATCTATCTATCTATCCATCTGTCTGTCTGGCCATCTGTCTATCTGTCCGTCTGTCTGTTTGTCTGTCTGTCTGTCTGGCCATCTATCTATCCATCTGCCGGTGTCACATAACTGGCTCGTAAAAGCACCCACGTCTGTGGCATGTAAAAGGCACCTGTGACAGTGACATGTGAAAGGTACCTACAACACTCTGTGAAGTGTTTGGTGTCAGGATGGGCGTCCAGCCGTAGAAACCATGCTACAACAGACTGGAACCTGGTGCAGCTCTCCAACTTACTAGTTCCAGTCAAACTGTCTAACCCATGCCAGCATGAAAAATGGGCGTTAAATGATGATGATGATGATGTATTTGTTTGTCCCCCACCATTGCTTGACAATTGGTGTTGGTGTGCTCATATACCCGTAACTTAGTACTTCGGCAAAAGAGACTGATAAGATAAGTACAAGGCTTAACAAAAAAAAAGCAAAAGCAATAAGTACAACTAGATTTTGGCTGAAATTTCTTCAAGGTGGTGCCCCAGCATGGCCGCAGTCAAATGACTGAAACAAGAGAAAGACAAAAAATTAAAGATGTTTCTCATGTTTTCTTCCCACCATTTTGCATATTTCTCTTGATTTTCTCATATTTTTTGTCCTAGCTTCTTTTCCTTTCCATCTTCCTCAGGTTTCAATTACAATGTCCCTCCATCTTGTCTGCATTCTCTCTTCTCTTCTGCTTCTCATAACTAGATATTCTCAAGTCTTTCTCATTTTATTCAAATATGTCTTCCTTGTTCCAATCATCATCATCGTTTAACGTCCACTTTCCATGCTAGCATGGGTTGGATGATTTGACTGAGGACTGGTGAAACCAGATGGCTGCACCAGGCTCCAATCTAATTTGGCAGAGTTTTTACAGCTGGATGTCCTTCCTAACGCCAACCACTCAGAGAGTGTAGTGGGTGCTTTTACGTGTCACCCGCACGAATGCCAGTCAGGCGGTACTGGCAACGGCCACACTCAAAATGGTGTATTTTATGTGCCACCCACACAAGAGCCAGTCCAGGGGCACTGGCAACGATCTCGCTCGAAAATCCTACGAAGGCCAGTCAGGTGGTACTGGCACCGACCATGCTCAAAATGGTGTATTTTCTTCTCTAATTTTGCGAATCTCACCTGCACGCGTCTCTCTCTTCCTCCCTCATTCACATGTTCTTTTTTTTCTCTTTCATCCCCTTACTCCCTCCCCCCTCTCTCTCTCTCTTTCTCATCCTTATACAAGCTTATTCTGTCTATTCTCCTTCCTTTCTATATACAATCCTATTCTGCCTGCCTGCCTGTCTGTCTGTCTGTCTCCTTTCTTTGCTTAGACAAGCTTGTTCTCTCTTTCTTTTTCTTATGCTTATACAATCTCATTCCCGCCCCTTCTCTTTGCTATGCTTCTGCAAGCTTATACTTTCCATTTTTCCTATACTTATGCAAGTCTAATTATCTCTCTCTCTCTCTCTCTTTCTCTTACTCTCTCTCTCTCTCTCTCTTTCTCTTACTCTCTCTCTCTCTTTCTCTTACTCTCTCTCTCTCTCTCTCTCTCTTTTTCTGCCAATGGTTCTCTTTCTTTCTCAGGAAATTTGTCTCTCTTTCTCTTACTCTCTCCCTCTCTCTTACTCTCTCTCTCTCTCTCTCTCTTTCTCTGTCTCTGTCTCTCTTTCTCTGTCTCTGTCTCTCTCTCTCTCTCTCTCTCTCTCTCTCTCTCTCTCTCTCTCTCTCATTCACTTATTTTCATTCATACTTTTACTTTCACTTTCTCTCTTTCACTCATTTTCTCTTGTTCTCTCATTCTTTAACTCAGCCACTGTATTTACTCTCTTGCATTCACTCGTCCTCTCACTCACACTCACACTCACACTTTACTTACACTCCGTTATTTTTTTCCCTCTTTCCATCACACAATTTCTTAACTAAGATCACTCTCTTTCTTTCTTTCTCTCTCTCTCTCTCTCTCTCTCTCTTCCTATACTACTGACCACCTCTCACACCACATGATCTGACCTGGACCGAACTGGACCTTAATGACCTCCACTTGCAGCGTTTGTGAATGCCCAGGCAGCTGACCGGTGCGATGCAATCAGCTGCATTCTGCGCAACATCCTGGACTGCTATCACTATCCACGGATCAACGAGTCACTTGTGGTGACGGTGCTTTTCCTGCTAAACCATCCCAACACGCGGCACTACATCAAGCAGAACACTGACCTTGAGGTAAGTACTAACGACATACTATCGTCATCATTTAGCATCCTTTTTGTTACACACAGACACACACACACACACATGCACACACAAATAGCTTGCTTACCAACCGTTTGGTTCCGGGTTCAGTCCCACTGCGTGGCACCTTGGGCAAGTGTCTTCTACTATAGCCTCGGGCCGACCAAAGCCTTGTGAGTGGATTTGGTAGACGGAAACTGAAAGAAGCCCGTTGTATATATGCGCGCGTGTGTGTTTCTGTGTTTGTCCCCACCATCGTTTGGCAACCGATGTTGGTGTGTTCACGTTCCCCGTAACTTAGCGGTTCGGCACAAGAGACCGATAGAATAAGTACTAGGCCTACATAGAATAAGTCCTAGGGGGTCGATTTGCTCGACTAAAGGCGGTGCTCCAGTATGGCCACAGTCAAAAAGACTGAAACAAATAAAAGAAAAGAAAGAAAGAAAGAGTATGAACGGACCAATTCTGAGGATACAACTGTAAAAAAAATAAAAAGGGGATATAAAAGGAGAAGGGGCTCTCTCCCCGTTTGGCCAGGCTCCCGTGGTTTTTATGAGTTTCTCCATGAGGAACCTTTCAAAGCACCTCCCCCTATTGGGAGTTCTTTCTAATTGTTATATTTTTTGTTGTCTTCTAATATTTACATGGACCTTTCTTTTCCGTAAAACCCTTTGTTTTTATCGTCCTGTCTTTGTCCTTTCATGTTTTTGATTTATATTAGCCCTTGTGGCCAATAAAACCAGAATTAAGTATTATTATTGTTATTGTTAAGGTAGCGAACGGGTAAAAATGCTTTGTGGCATTTCATCTGTCTTTATGTTCTGAGTTCAAATTCTGCCGAGGTCGACTTTGCTTTTTATTGTTATGGGGTCGATAAATTAAGTACTGGTGAAATACTGGGGTCGATAAATTAAGTACCAGTGAAATACTGGGGTCGATAAATGAAGTACTAGTGAATCGACTTACCCCTCCCCCAAAATGCTGGCCTTGTGCCAAAATTTGAAACCATTATTCTTGTTGCTGTTTCATATGTGTTTTTTTAAATTTGTTTCCATAGCAACTAATTGCTCCCTTTACTGACTGTCACTTCAAATTCAGCGCTGAGACCAATGAACACGGCACTGGGTAAGTATTTTAAGCTTTTGTGACTGGGGGGTGGGGGGTGGGGAGTGAGTTGGAGGCAGGGATCTTTCTCGGTGATGGAGAGTCAGTTCTGTGTTTGTCTGTCTGTGTGTCGAGGTGATGGTGTTGGTAGGGGCTTCAGTGTGGTTTGGTGCATCATGTGTGAAGCATACGTGTGCACAGTAAGGGCACGTGGCTTAGTGGTTAGGGACATTGGTTCATGATTGTAAAGTTGTGAGTTCAATTCTTGGTGATGCGTTGTGTACTTGAGCATCATCATCATCATTCAACGTCTGTTTTCCATGCTGGCATGGGTTGGACGATTTGACTGAGGACTGGTGAAACCAGATGGCTGCACCAGGCTCCAATCTGATTTGGCAGAGTTTCTACAGCTGGATGCCCTTCCTAACGCCAACCACTCCCAGAGTGTAGTGGGTGCTTTTACGTGCCACCAGCATGAGACCCAAGTCAGGCGGTTCTGGCAATGACCACGTTTGAAAGGTGTTTTTTTACGTGTTACCTGCACCGGAGCCAATCCATGGCCCTGGCAACGATCACGCTCGGATGTGCTTTTAACATTCCAGTGGCACGAGTGCCAATCAGGTGACACTGTCATCGACCACGTCAGCGATTTTTTATTTCACGTTGCTTCAGTCTACTCAGCTGGAAAAAATGAGTAGTACCGGTAATTCAAAGGGGCCAGCCTTTGTCACATCCTGTGTCGTGTTGCATCTCCTTCAGAACTCTGTTATGCGTGCGTGACTCTGTGGAGTGCTCAACCACTTCCGCGCTAATTTCACGAACTGGCTGTTCCATTGATCGGATCAACCGGATCCCTCATTGTCATAACCGATGCAGTGCCAGTCATGTGTGAAGACGTGTAAGCGTGCATATATACATGGGAGTGACTGTGTGTATGCAAAGGTGAGTGTATATATGTATATATATGTGTGTGTGTGTATGTATATATACATATATTTGTTCTCTTCTTTACTTACCAAACCCTTGGACATCATCATTATCATCACCATGACCACCATCACCACTCTCACCATCACCACCGGCACCATCTTCATATTTCTATTTATTTATTTGCCCTTTTAAAGCCTAGCCAGGCTCATGGGCCCGGTTTCTCGGTTTCTATGGCGTATGTGTTCCCCTCCCCTAGCTGGACGGGACGCCAGTCCATTGCAGCTTTATTCAAGAAACAGGAAGAAAGAGTGAGAGAAAGTTGTGGTGGAAGAGTACAACAGGGGTTGCCATCATCCCCCTGCCGGAGCCTCGTGGAGCTTTAGGTGTTTTCGCTCAATAAACACACACAATGCCCGGTCTGGGAATCGAAACCGCGATCCTCCGATCGCGAGTCCGCTGCCCTAGCCATTGGGCCATTGCGCCTCCACCACCATCTTCATATAAGATATGAATATATGTACGAGGGTGAGTCAAAAAGTAATGTCATTTTGTTTAGGACAGGTGTAATTACCAACACAGGAACATGTATCACACATCAAAATGAAGCTGGTCCTCTGTGGATCACATCCCTACTTCTCAACATAGTCACCGTTTCTCTCAATAGCAATGTTCCACCTTCGAATGAGAGCATGTATTCCCTGCCTCGTAAAATTCTGTTGACTGTTCTTTGAGCCACTTCTTCACTACAGTTTTCACTTCCTCGTCACTGGACTATCATCTCTTCAGCCCCATGAAAGGGGGTTTGAGAGGCAAACATTATTCCAGTGATGAGTTTTGTTTGGATATTCGTAATCTCCAACATCTTAAATGTAGGAGTCTGAAAACATGTTTAAAAAGAAATGCTTTTTTCAAGGAGAGGTGTAACTGCATTTACCCCCATTATTATTATTATTGAGGCAGAGAGCTGTGCATGCCATCAAAATGACACTGAGGTACAAATATATGAAGCCCAGTATACCCATTATGTCTACCCGTCTGATAAGGGTACACCAGGCACATGCATCACAACTACATGTGCGTGACATGGTGATCTCATGTCAAGACAAACAGCACATGACCTCGCAGGTGGGGCCCAGTTAGAATTTTCTTCAGGTCGAGTAGCCCATCCCACTCAGAAGGTCCCTGAATAAGGTTTGTTTAAGGATGTTGAGCAAAACACCCATGTTTCCTAAGGTGAATTATTCAAACCCCAAAGAATTCCTCTCAACACATGGCTATGATGCCCCCCACCCCCACTACTTCTGCTCGTGACCAGAGATGCACATATCGTCAGCCACCAAGGGACATGCCCAACTGGTTAAGGTCAAACAACTGACAAGCAAATCTGTGGTATTAAGCAGAATATTTGCTGTGGCCCATCTTTTATACCAAGACAAAACAATGTACATGATAACACTTCCAATCAATTAAGATCAGAAGCCATGAGAGCCATCATCATCATCATCATCATCATCATCATCATCATCATCATCATCATCATCATCATCATCATTGTCCTGTTTTTCTTTTTTTGTTTTTGCCGTTTTGTACTGTGTGCTTCCCCACTTTTTTTTTTATTGTATACCATGTATACTTTGTATATATATATATATATATATTCTTTTTATTATTTTATTTTTATCATTTCATTATTTGCAAAAAACCCTTTTACTTTTTGTCTGTTTCATCCTTTGTCCTGATGGCAAATATAAGAAAACATTGAGCTGGCAGAATCGTTAGCATGTTGGATGAAATTCTTGGTGGTACGCTCTGAGTTCAAATTCTGCCGAGGTGGACTTTGCCTTTCACCATTTTGAAGTCGATAAACTAAGTACCAGTGAAACAGTGTGGCCAATGTAATCGACTTAATTTCCCCCAACCAAATTTCAGGCCTTGTGCCTATAGTAGAAACGATTATTATTATTATTATTATTATCATTATTATTATTATTATTATTATTATTATTATTATTATTATTATTATTATCATTATTATTATTATTATTATTATTATTATTATTATTATTATTATTATTAAGGCAGCGAGCTGGCAGAATCGTTAGCACGCCGGGCGAAATGTATTTTGTCTGCTGTTATGTTCTGAGTTCAAATTCTGCCGTGGTCAACTTTGCCTTTCATCCTTTTGGTGTGACTGAATTAAGTACCAGTTGCATACTGGGGTCGATCTAATCGACTAGCCTCTTCCTCCCAAAATTTCAGGCCTTGTGCTTATAATATAAAGGATTATTATTATTGTTATTATTATTATTATTATTATTATTATTATTATTATTATTATGACATAAAAAAAACAAGCATATAAATAAAAGAAAATATATATAAAAATATTAAAAAAAACATCTTTTATTTGGTTTTTCTATTTCAGAGAGTTAGAATATCGCCATGGGGCTTTTAAACGCCCTAAACCATCTACAGTGTAAGTTGTTGGTGGTGGTATGGTGTGGTGTGGTTGCATGATGGGGATGGTGGTGGTGGAGAAGCATGATCTTTGGTGGTGGTGGTGGTGGTGATGACGGCAGTGGTATTCTGGGGGAAGCATGACCTGTAGACGTGATGATGATGATGATGATGATGATGATGATGGTGGTGGTGTTGTTGGTGTCATAGTGTAGGTGGAGTGTGGTGGTGATGACGGTGGTAGAGGTCGCGGGTGATTGTGGTGGTTGGTGTAGGTAGTGGCATAAAGGTTGGGGAGAGTTGCTGTAGTGTTTGGTGTTAGTAGAGGGTGTGGTGGTGGTAGTGTAGGTGCCATAGTGTATGTGTGGTGTGTGCTAATAAGGTGGTGGTGGTGGTGGTCATGAAATGCTGTGGCTGTGGTGGCAGTAGTGGCATAATAAGTGTTGCGGTACTGTTGAGGATGTAGGGAAGATTGGTGGTGGTGGTAGTAGTAGTAGTAGTGGGCGGTGATGGTGGTGGTAGTAGTAGTAGTGATGGGGTGGTGATGGTGGTGGTAGTGGTGGTAGTAGTAGTAGTAGTAGTAGTAGTGATGGGGTAGTAATGGTGGTGGTAGTAGTGATGGTAGTAGTAGTAGTGGTGGTAGTAGTAGTAGTGATGGAGTGGTTGTTACAGCTATCCTCCTCCTCCTCTTCCTTCTCCTTTTAATCTCCATATCGCCACCACCATCACCACCGCTGCTGCTGCAATACCATTGGAGCTGTGTCCCATGCCACATCTGTCCACTCACCCCCCACGATCCGTTGTAGGGTGGATTTACATTTGTTGATTGGTTCAATCCAGACTAATTCATTAATCTCTGTTCCCCCTAATGACCTAATGATAACAGAGCATGATTCAACACCCCCAGCTTATCCTTACCACCCCCTTTTCTTTTTCTTCCTTTTTTTTTTTGTTTTACTTCACCTGCTCAGGACCCACCAGGATTGAGTTGCTTTGACATATTTTCTGTTATTTTGTTCTATACCAGTTGCATTAGAAATACCTGAGGAATGAAAACCCAGGTTCGAAATTTCCCCAGGACACCTGACGAAGGCTGGAGGGTGTATCAGCCGAAACGTTGTGTTAACAGCAAACAAGATGAGGACAAATATCCATCAAATGTAAATAATGTACATAATTCCTCATCTCTTAAATAGAGAACTGAATAATAATAATAATAATAATAATAATAATAATAATAATAATAATAATAATAATAATGATAATAATAATAATAATAATAATTATTATTATTATTATTATAACAGCTACATTGAAAGGTACCTTAGGAATGAGAATCCAGGTTCGAAATTTCCCCAAGACACCTGATGAAGGCTGGAGGGTATATCAGCTGAAATGTTGTGTTAACAACAAACAAGTTGAGGACAAATATCCGTCAAATTTAAATAATGTAAATAATGTACATAATTCCTCATCTCTTAAATATAGATCTGAATGATAATAATAATAACATTGAAAAATACCTTAGGAGTGAGATCCCAGGTTGGAAATTTGGCCTAGAGTAGAAAAGGATATTGTTCTGATTTTAGTTTTGATCATGTGACTTTGATTGTCTCGATTGCTGTTATATGCCTGCAGTGCAACTTGTGCAGAGTTCTGTTCTGTTTACGGCACAATGTGCTTTGTGTTAGTCATTAGTCATTAGTTAGTGGAGACTGTAGCGACTCGCTGCGTAAAACTGTTATTGCGTTGAAGTTTAGATCTGCTTACAATTTAACAATCTTTGTTTGTATTGTAGATTACTGTATTTTTTAGTTGATTAAAACCTTTTAAACTAAGACATTCCAGGCGAGACATTTATAGGCGCAGGCTGTGTGGTAAGTAGCTTGCTTATCAACCACATGGTTCTGGGTTCAGTCCCACTGCGTGGCACCTTGGGCAAGTGTCTTCTACTATAGCCTCAGGCTGACCAAAGCCTTGTGAGTGGATTTGGTAGATGGAAACTGAAAGAAGCCTGTCGTATATATGTATATATATATATATATATATATATATATATATTTATATATATATAGATTTGTGTATGTTTGTGTGTCTGTGTTTGTCCCCCTAGCATTGCTTGATGACTGAAGCTGGTGTGTTTACGTCCCCGTAACTTAGCAGTTCGGCAAAAAGAGACTCGATAGAATAAGTACTGGGCTTCCAAAGAATAAGTCCTGGGGTCGATTTGCTCGACTAAAAGGCGGTGCTCCAGCATGGCCGCAGTCAAATGACTGAAACAAGTGAAAGAGTATTCCAGTTTGGGTTTATAACAGGTATCAAATGCATTAGGGTGATTTCTAACTTTCTAATTAACCCTCTCAGACCTGTGTCCCTGTATCTAATTTTACCCTCCACCTGGGCTCCTGAGCCAAAAAAAAAAAGAAGAAAATAGTTACCTATACACCTCCAGCGTAACAATTACAGGCGAACGAATGGACAGAATCATCTGCACCTTTTTTTTTCTACTTGTGTTTTTTATTACCACTTCACCGAGAGTCTGGCAGCGATGACATTTAACCAGTTCCTGCAAGAGTCGGAATATAGTGTGACAGAGTTACAAGATTTGCTGATTATTAAAATTTTTGGGGGTTTTTAATATTCTGGATTTTTCCGCCAAGATCGACTTTGCCTTTCATCCTTTCGGAAGCGGGGTCGATAAATTAAGTACCAGTTGCGTACTGGAGTCAATCTAATCGACTGTCGATCTAACCGACTGCCCATCTAACCGACTGCCCATCTAACCGACTGCCCATCTAACCGACTGCCCATCTAACCGACTGTCCATCTAACCGACTGTCCATCTAAACGACTGTCCATCTAACCGACTGTCCATCTAACCGACTGTTCATCTAATCGACTGTCCATCTCCCCCAAAATTTCAGGCCTTGTGCCTAGAGTACAAAAGAATATTCCGGATTTAAAAAAATTAATCTCTCTCTCTCTCTCTCTCTCTGTCTTTCTCTCTCTCACACACTTATCTTACCTTTTGAATTACCCTGCTTGTTTTATTCTCTCTCTGTTTTCCCCCTCTCTTTCTTTCCTACCCTTTTTTGGACCTCTTCCCCCCATTTGCTCCCCGTCCTGCCTCGGTTTGCAGTTTTTTTTTTTTATTTACCGTTTGTGTTTCTTGTACTAATTGAGAACGCATTAATTAATGAACATTTATTGTAATTTTGTACGTGTATATTTACACATACCTATCTTCGTGTATGTAAATACACACACACACACACACACACACACACACACACACACACACACGTATATACACGTATATATGCATACCCTGTATTTATGTATAATATGTGTCCCATTTCTGCTGATATATAAATACATAGACAATATATATATATAAGTCAGTCTATAGTGCATTTTGTATGTGTGTGCGTGTGTATATATATATATATATATATATATATATATACACACACATACATACATATATATATATGCACATGCACACACACGTGTCTACATTCACACACATACACATACATATATATACAGATACATACATACGCACTAAGTTCCTGGCTACATATACATACATACATACATACATATGTATATGCACATGCACACACACGTGTCTACATTCACACACATACACATACATATATATATACAGATACATACATACGCACTAAGTTCCTGGCTACATATACATACATACATACATACATATGTATACAGATTTATATATACATATATATATATATATATATATATATATATATATATATATATATATATATATATATATATATATATATATACTTTATTTAGAAGCAGCAGAAATTGCTTTTAAATAAAGCATATTACTCTACCTCTGGTATTTGAGTACACTTTTTTCCACCTTGTTGCACATTTCATGTGCTTACTCCGGTATATATATATATATATATATATATATATATATATATATATACACACACACACAGGGTGTCCACAAAGTCTGGGTACATGGGATTAACACATACCTTTAAAACAATTTCATTTGATTATAATGTTAATAGTTACTCCATGTACCCAGACTTTGTGGACACCCTGTAATATACATATATGTATGTTTTTATATGTATAATATACATATGTGTGACTATATATATATATATATATATAGTGGTTGTTTTAATGGAAGTTCTTCTTGTTTCTCAAAGAGATGAACAGGAAACTCGATTCAAGGCAAGCAAGATGGCCCTTCTAACTGTGATGAGATCTTGGCCAGGTGAGTAACCTCCTTACCTCATCGCTGTTCTCACAGATTGTGTTTAGCCTTTGATTCTCTAGATTTTTGCTAATGTGTTCTAATGATTTAGTTAGCATCCAATTTGGTGTTTAAGTATGTGTTAAGATTTTCATGATGTGGTTGCTTATTTTTAGAGCTTTAACCATCAGATTTTATGCTATAATCTTGACCCCAGACTTTCTACTGCAAAATTTGATCCCCAGATTTCATGCTGCTATTACTACCTAAATTTCACACCACACACTTGATTTGCCCAGATTCCACACTCCTGTCTTAATCATCATTTGCTTGTTTCAGTCATTAGACTGTGGCCATGCTGTGGCAACCAAATTTCATTTCACAGTTCTGATCCCAGATTTCATGCTACAGTTTTCTGCTTAAATTTCACACCACACACTTGATTTGTCCAGATTCCACGCTCCTGCTTTAATCACCAAATTTCATTTCACAGTTCTGATCCCAGATTTCATGCTACAGTTTTCTGCTTAAATTTCACACCACACACTTGATTTGTCCAGATTCCACGCTCCTGCTTTAATCACCAAATTTCATTTCACAGTTCTGATCCCAGATTTCATCCTACAGTTTTCTGCCAAAATTTCATACCACACATTTGATTTGCCCAGATTCCACACCACACTCTTAACCCTCTGTCCACCCAGATTCCACACTCCAGTTTTAATTACCCAATTTCACTTCATAGTTTTCCCCCACCTACCAGTTTTTGTCCTAGATTTCATGCCACCTCTTCTTTACTGTTTATATTTCATGTCACACTCTTGATATCTCCCAGATCCCATACTGCAGTTTTTGACCCTTTCTCCACTACTCTCTATTATTTCAGGGCTTATCAGAATGTGTCGACCAACAGGCTCAGGGTTACAGTCTCTTATAGGCATCCTATATATCCAAAACAATGAGATTAGGGTGAGTTAATTTCCCTTTACTTCTTTCTCTCTCTTCAAAGCATCTTTGACCACATCTTATACTTTTCCCCTCTTCCCTTTGAACTTTTCATTCCTCCTCCTCCTCCCTCCTCTTGAAGAACTCCTTTTTCTTCAATTTTTACTTTTGTAAATTTTATTATTATTTTATTTTGTATCTGTCTTTCAGTTCTCTATTTAAGAGATGAGGAATTATGTACATTATTTACATTATTTACATTTGACGGATATTTGTCCTCATCTTGTTTGTTGTTAACACAACGTTTCGGCTGATATACCCTCCAGCCTTCGTCAGGTGTCTTGGGGAAATTTCGAACCTGAGTTCTCATTCCTCAGGTATTTTTCGATGTTATTATTGTCATTATTATTATTATAATTATAATTATTATTATCATTATCATTATTATTATTATTATTATTATTATTATTATTATCATCATTATTATTATTATTATCATTATTATTATTATCATTATTATTATTATTATTATTATTATTATTATTATTATCATCATAATTATCATTATTATTATTATTATCATTATTATTTTATTCAGGTCACTACTTGGAATCGAACTCGGAATCTTAGTTTTAGTAGCCCATGCTCTTAACCACTATGCTATATGACCTGAATAATGATAATAATAATGATAATAATAATAATAATAATAATAATAATAATAATAGTAACATTGAAAAATACCTGAGGAATGAGAACCTAAGTTCGAAATTTCCCCAAGACACCTGATGAAGGCTGGAGGGTATATCAGCCAAAACGTTTGTGTTAACAAACAAGATGAGGACAAATATCCGTCAAATGTAAATAATGCAAATAATGTTATGGGGAGATGTTTGACCTATATCAGCTGAAAAATGAGGACAAATATCCATCAATTGTAAATAATGTACATGATTTCTCATCTCTTAAATATAGAATGGAAAATAACTTATTTACCTAAGTTTTAACATTATCTCCCTCAAAATAGTTACCTTGCACCACAATTCATTGGTCTCCATGTTCCTGCCACTCTTGGAATCCGGTCGGGAAGTTGTTTTCCACACGCGAGTCGAGGACCTTCTGCGATTCTCTCTCAATCTTGACAACGGTGTTAATTAAAATGGCAACCTTTGAGATGCCTTTTCATTTTTGAGGGAAGAGATGAAAGTCCACAGGTGCTAAATCTGGCGAATAGGGTGGGTACAGAGGTGATACCATGTTGTTTTTAGCACGAAACACCTGAGTGAGGAGAACTCAATGACACGGTGCTTTGTTATCAGGAAGGACCCAATCCGTCGCGCTCCACTGATCCAGCCGCTTTTGCCAAATGTCCTCACTCGAATGCTTCAAAACGGTGCAGTAAAACTCTTGATTGATGACCTAATCCCTAGGGGATGAATTTCCGATGCACAATAGGCACAGGAGTGGCTGTGTGGTAAGTAGCTTGCTTACCAACCACATGGTTCCGGGTTCATTCCCACTGCGTGGCACCTTGGGTCATGTGTCTTCTACTATAGCCTCGGTCCGACCAAAGCCTTGTGAGTGGATTTAGTAGACGGAAACTGAAAGAAGCCCGTCATATATATGTATATGTGTGTGTATCTATGTTTGTGTGTCTGTGTTTGTCCTCCCCAACATCGCTTGACAACCGATGGTGGTGTGTTTATGTCCTGGTAACTTAGCGGTTCAGCAAAAGAGACCGATAGAATAAGTACTAGGCTTTATAAAGAATAAGTCCTGGGGTCGATTTGCTTGACTAAAAGGCCGTGCTCCGCAGTCAATTATGATGCATAATTGTCTCTTTTTTTCCTTTTTTCTCTCATTTCTCCACAGCAAGCCATCATGGATGTGATGTTCGACTTGTTCCGCCTAACCACTCCGAAGTTGACAGACAGTTTTGTTGAAGCTTTAAACAGTGTTGGTGAGTTTAGCTGTCTTCCGTTCTACATGCTTTCGTTCATCTCAGTCGGTCGTTATCTCAGCCAGGTCAGCCTTACACCTTACATTGTCTCACTTCTCTCTTTCCAGATCCTTCTGCAATGAGAGAAGAATGGAAACTTCTAGAAGGTTTCGTGGCAGAAGAAGGCAGAGCCATATTACCACATTTGGCAAAAGTCAGGTAAAACACTTTTCTCATCAACTGTATTTTCCGGCATACAAGTCTATGTTGTTTGTACTATAATCATCCAGCTCTATATGAGGGGGTCTGGTTCGAGGCTCAACTCTCCAAGTTCTTTTACAGGGCTTAGAAAAACTGAAGGACCACTGCTATAAATATGTGAATCTGAGAGGGGAATATGTTGAATAAAATCATAATTAACTGATCCTCCTGTATTTTCTTTTACCCAAAGCCAAGAATTTTTCAGCACGCCCTCATATGTGTGTATGTGTGTGCATATATATATATATATATATATATATGAGCGGGTGCTGGAAAGTTCTTGGTTTTAAGGGTATCGACAAAGGCCTTGTTTGAGGCCCAACCTTCCAAGTTCTTTTACAGGGCTTAGAAAAACTGAAGGACTGTTGCAATAAGTGTGTGAATCTATGTTGAATAAAATCATAATTGACTGATCCTCCTGTATTTTCTTTCACCCAAAGCCAAGAACATTTCCGTACCCTGTTGTATACAAAAGTGGTTAGCCATGTATCGTCCGCTACAGCAAGATACCTGTGCCTCTCCCTCCCTCCCTCCCTCTCCACTGCCCTTACCCCTTATACATCATTCTGCTACTTTTTAATCAAGTCTGGCAGTGCAGGCTGTCATGGTTTGGCCTTGTCTGCTGGGGGAGAACTGGAAGACTACCACACCAAGTGCATTGTGACTCTAGCAGTGTGACACCATGTGGTAGTTTGGTTGATATAGGGACACAGTGGTATATATGTGTGTACGTGTGATTTTTTTTTATGTAGATTTATTTATTCATGTTCATGTAAATATGTGTGTGTGTGTGTGTGTGTGTATTATGTTGTATTCAGCTTCCAATATTCCATACCAGTAATATACTGTTTCTGTTTCTTTGCAGACCAAATTTAATTGAGAACCATTTGGCTTTAATTTTGGCAGCTTGGATCGAAACAGGAATTCTACAGGTTAGATTTACATACTGGGAAATAATGTTATCATCAACACCACCACCACCACCACCACCACCTCCTCCTAGCCGCCCACCCCCGAATTTCAGGCTTTGTGCCTACAGCAGAAAGGATTATTGTTGTTGTCATCGTCGCCACCGCTGCTGCTTCCTCCCCCTCCCCTCCTCCCCTCCCCTCCCCTCCCCCCCTCCCCTCCTCCCCTCCCCCTCTTCGCTCCTCATCCCTCCTCCTCCTCCCTAAGCATTTCGCCCAGGCATGCTGAAACATTGTGGTCAGCATAACTGATTAGTCCCCTCCCCGCAAAATTTGAGGCCTTGTGCTTAGAGTAGAAAGGACTAATGTTGTTGTTGTTGTTGTGATGATGTCATTTACCTGAATTTTCTCATGTTCTTTGTCATTTGCTTTCAGGCCTTGGTGGAAGTCATTACCAGCACAGAGGGACATTTATTTATCAGAGCTGTGATATTGCTGGGAGAACTTCTACACATGGTAGGTACCCACACGAGGTATTGGACCCCGGCCCCCACTCCTCAGTTCCTTGGCTGATAGCTCTGTTGTTGTTGATGTGGTTCTGGTTCAGGGAACTGCCTTTGTGGGAGGTGACCATTCAGTAAGTGCTTTAGCAATCAGTAACCGAGGAGCTAACCATCAGTGTTGTGAGTGACCATCAGCGGGCAGCTGAGTGACTGTGTGTAGATGACCATCAATGTTTGACTGACTGTCATGCATCCATCCATCCATCTGTATGTCCATCCGTCTGTCCATCCATCCGCCTGTCCATCCATCCATCCATCTGTCCATCCATCCGTCCGTCTGTCCATCCATTCGTTTGTCCAGCCATCCATCTGTCTATCCATCCATTGATGGATGTAGTCGAAAAAAATCAACCCCAGGACTTATTCTTTGTAAGCCTAGTACTTATTCTATCGGCCACTTTTGCCGAACCGCTAAGTTACGGGGACGTAAACACACCAGCATCGGTTGTCAAGCGGTTTTGGGGACAAACACACACAAACACACACACATACACACACACAAATATACGACGGGCTTCTTTCAGTTTCTGTCTACCAAATTCACTCACGAGGCTTTGGTCGGCCCGTGGCTATACTAGGAGACATTTGCCCGTGTGTGTGCGTGTGTGTTCGTCCTCCGCCACAGTTTGATAACCGGTGTTGGTTTCTTTACGTCCTCGTAAACTAGCAGTTCAGCAAAATAGATCGATAGAAGAAGTACTAGACTTTAAAAAAAAAACTACTGCAGTGGATTCATTCGACTTAAAATAATAATTAAAAAAATTCTTTGAGGCAGTGCTCCAGCATGGCCATAGTCAAATGCCTAATAAAGCGCACATAACTCTTTGTTTTTATCAAGCTGAGTTATTTCCCTTAGTATTTTTCCCTTTTTATTACGTTTGGAAGTTGCCTCCCTGTTTATGACAGTTGCCTCCCCTATCGAAATAAAAATAAAATTTTTTTTTTTTTTTTGCTGCGGCCCCGCCTTGTAGAATCTATCGACCTCATTGTTTATTTTTTTCTCAGCCTGGTACTTATTTTTTCAATCCCTTTTGCCTGACCACTAAGTTACGTAGATGTACAGACACACACTTGCACATATATTCCTGGCTTCCACCCAGGCTACCCGGGCTCGATTCCTGGCAGGGGAACGTGAATTTTTCTATAGGCACAGGTATGGTTGTGTGGGAAGTAGCTTGCTTACCAACCACATGCTTCTAGGTTCAGTCCCACTGCATGGCACCTTGAGCAAGTGTCTTCTACTATAACCTCAGGCCGACCAAAGCTTTGTGAGTGGATTTGATAGACGGAAACTGAAAGAAGCCCGTCGTATATATATATATATATATATATATATATATGTACGTATGTATATCTTTGTGTGTCTGTGTTTGTCCCCCCCCCCCCAATATCACTTGACAACTGATGCTGGTGTGTTTACGCCCCAGTAACTTAGTGGTTTGGCAAAAGAAACCGATACTAGGCTCATAAAGAATAAGTCCTGCAGTCAATTTGCTGGGCTAAAGGCGGTACTCCAGCATGGCCGCAGTCAAATGACTGAAACAAGTAAAAGAATATATATATATATATATATATTAGAAGTTTTGGAGGTGATGTACAGGTATTATATATTAGAAAAAATAAGGTACTCAGAGATCTGGATGGTTGTGCATTTACAGATTTTTATTAATATGTTACATGTTTTAATAAATCATATATCAGCGCTTTCATCTACTCTAATAGATTCTTCAGATTTAAATTTTTTTGAAAGGATTTGTCTCTTTTTATAGTTTTATTGAGTGTGTTGGGGTGGAGAGAGAGAGAGGTGAAGAAAAGTAATGTGGGGTGTATAGGATAGTAAAACAGGGTGAGGAATGGGGAGAAAGTGAGAGAGAGGGTGTGTGCGCGCCTGTGTATCTGAAAGAAGGAGTGTCTTCTTTCTTTTCTTCTCTTTTCCATTGACACTCCTTTCAGATACACAGGCACACACACACATACACACACACTCTCTCTCTCTCACTTACTCCCCATTCCTCACCCTCTTACTATCCTATACACCCCACATTACTTTTTCCCCCTCTCTCTCTCCACCCCTACATGCTCAATCATACTATAAAAAGAGATGAATCCCTTCAAAAAAATTTAAATCTGAAGAATCTATTAGAGTAGATGAAAGCACTAATATATGATTAATAAAAATCTGTAAATTTACAACCATCCAGATCTCTGATTACCTTATTATTTTTTCTAATATTATATATATATATATATATATATATATATATATATATATATATACATATATATATATATATATAATTAATTCCAAGTGAGTTAGAGGTTGTGAATACAACCAACTAAGGGATAATATCTATGCAATATACTGCTGGTAGAAAACCCAATTATTAATACACAAGTGTTTTTTTCATTGCATGGCAATTACATTCCTGAATGTAATAAATGAGTGAGGGTAAAAAGTTGTTTTACCCTTAATTTATACAGCAATAAGAAAAATGGAGGGGATCAAGAGGTGGTATTCATCAACTTTTAGACATTATATTATGCCTATTTATTTATTTTTTTAGAAAAAAACAATTATAACAATATACATTAATAATTACTGGTATTTATATGTAAAGCATATGTCATACATGTATGTATATTGTTATAATTGTCTTATAAAAAAATGAATAAATAGACATAATATTTCCTTATTGCTGTATATATATATATATATATTTATGTACATATGTATGTATGTATTTGTGTGTGTGTGTTTGTCCCACCACTACCACCATTGCTTGACAACCGATGTTGGTGTGTTTGCATCCCCGTAACTTAGCTGTTTAGCAGAAGAGACTGATAGAATAAGCACCAGGCTTACAGGGAATAAGTCCAGGGGTCAATTTCTTCGACTAAAGGGCGGTACTTCAGCATGGCCACCTTAAATTGACTGAAACAAGTAAAAGAATAAACGAATACCAGAAGAACGTTCCGTACCACTAAACCAAGAATGTTCTCTGAATATATACGATGTATTCTAAGGCTAAATAGTAATTCTGTTTACTTTTGCGTAACTGAGATATTTTGGTTGGATTAATATAGTTATTGGTTTTACACTTCTTTCTATATTCTGTAACTGTCACAATATACTTTTCTACTATAGGCACAAGTCCTGAAATTTTTTGGGGGTGGGGGCAGTTGATTAGATTGACCTCCGTATGCAACTGGTACTTAATTTATCGACCCCGAAAGGACAAAAGGCAACCTTGGCAGAATTTGAACTCAGATTTGTTAAGACAGACGAAATACCGCTAAGCATTTCGCCCGGCATGCTAACGTTTCTTATTTCTGTATTGCCCACGTGGGGCTAAACATAGAGGGGACAGACAAGGACCGACAAAGAGATTCAGTCGATTATATCGACTCCAGTGCATAACTGGTACTTATTTAATCGACCCCGAAAGGATGAAAGGCAAAGTCGACCTCGGCGGAATTTACCGCTAAGCATTTCGCCTGGTGTGCTAACGTTTCTTATTTCTTTATTGCCCACAAGGGGCTAAACATAGAGGGGACAAACAAGGACAGACAAAGAGATTCAGTCGATTACATCGACTCCAGTGCATAACTGGTACTTATTTAATCGACCCCGAAAGGATGAAAGGCAAAGTCGACCTCGGCGGAATTTGAACTCAGAATGTAGTGGCAGACGAAATACCGCTAAGCATTTCACCCGGCACGCTAACCACTCTGCCAGCGCACCGCCTTTAACTGTTGCAATATAGAAACATTTCTCATGGCCCCAGCGCACAATTTACAGATGCTTCCATTTTTTATGTTTTCCGTGAATTTTTCACGGGTCCAGCTAGTTATTATTATTATTATTATGATGATGATGATGATTATTATTATTGTCTATTTCCAGGCCAACACATTGTTGCCCCATGAATGCACAACACATAGCCATTGTTTACCCAACCTTATGGCTGTTGCCTCATCCTTCGATATCCCGGGTCAACACAGACAGTTAAGTATATCATTTGTATTTCTGTGTATGCATCCATGTATGCGTTTTCTATATGTTTATATATGTTTGTACATGCATATGAATTGACACGTGTGTGTGTGTGTGTGTGTGTGTGTGTGTAATTAATGAGAGAGATGGAAGATTCGAGAATCTTTATTGATCACTACAGTTGTTTCGACCCATCTCACATCAATCCCTTGCAGATGGCATACTGCATTACTGGTTTAGGTGTATCCCTTGGTGTAGATGTGTTTCCTCAGGTGATTTCAAGTGATATCTTGTTATAATAAACTCTTCATTGCCTGTTTTATTGGTCTTCATTAGATAGAAATGGCAAATTAATGGATACTGGCTGAGTTCCTTTCAAGCGTTGGGCCTCATGGAGGCATATTAACTGAGTTCTTTTTAAGCGTTGGGCCTGATGGAGACAAAGTGGCTGAGTTCCTTTTGAGTGTTGGGCCTCACAAAGGCAATGGCCAAGACCTTTGGTGTTATGTTGTGCTTGAGAAGAAGACTCATCAAGCCGAGCAAAATCGCAGTCATGGCACACAAATGGCACCTGTGCTGGTGGCACGTTAAAGCACCCACTACACTCTCAGAGTGGTTGGTGTTAGGGAGGGCATCCAGTCGTAGAAAACCATACCAAATCAGACTGGAGTCTGGTGCAGCCTTCCAGTGTCCCATCCCAGTCAAGCCGTCCAATCCATGCCAGCATGGACAACGGATGTTAAATGACGATGATAATGATGGTTCATTCTTATAGAAGATCAATGGCAAAGGTCAGATCTAAAAAGAAACAAATACACAATAAAACGGAAAAAATTATTACATAGACACAGGAGTGGCTGCATGGTAAGTAGCCTGCTTACCAACCACATGGTTCTGGGTTCAGTCCCACTGCGTAGCACCTTGGGCAAGTGTCTTCTTCTAAAGCCTCGGGCCAACCAAAGCCTTGTGAGTGGATTTGGTAGGCGGAAACTGAAAGAAGCCCGTCATATATATATATGTGTGTGTGTGTGTGTGTGTGTGTCTGTGTATGTGTGTGTATATATTTGTGTCTGTGTTTGTCCACCCAACATCACTTGACAACCGATTCTGGTGTGTTTACGTCCCCGTAGCTTAGCGGTTCGGCAAATGAGACCGATAAAATAAGTACTAGGCTTCCAAAGAATAAGTCCTGGGGTCGATTTGCTCGACTAAAGGCGGTGCTCCAGCATGGCCGCAGTCAAATGACTGAAACAAGTAAAAGAGTATAGTGGCTGTGTAGTAAGAAGCTTGCTTTCCAACCACATGGTTCTGGGTTCAATCTCACTGCACAGTATCTTGGGCAAGTGTCCTCTACTCTAGCCTCAGGTCATTCGTCTGTAAAATTGGATAATCTGTGGTTATGCTAATTTGTGTCTAGAGTGTTGTGTGAAAGTGCATTTACTAGCATGCGAGTATCTCGTTAGTCCTTCTGAAATTCTGTTAATTTTTGTATTTTCTTGGTTTTTTTAAATTATAATTTTCTTTTGGCTTTTGCTTAAAATCTAAACCTCTAAGTTGTTTGTGTTGCAGCCGTGCCACGTTAGCGGTGAGTTACCTGAATCGCATTCACACCCTGAAAAAGCGCGGCCCGAGGCCGTGCAGCCTGTTTCTTGACCAACTCATCCAGAACGCAAACACCACACTACAACAGGAGAGCTTCTACACTCAGTTCAGCCAAGACAAATTTTCATCGGATGCAGTGAAAACTGTGGTCAGTAGTGTTGTATTCCTCTTGGGAAAAACATGGTCAGTGTAATGTTTTAGTATTAAGATTAATCGGTCAGGTGTAAAGCTTACTTATTCACATTGTCTTGAATAAATTTTGCATTATCTCAGAGGTTTGAGATTTCAGTGATATGGTTGTGTGTCTTTAGAATGATGTTGTAGGGTAGGTGGGAGAAGCCTGACCAGGTCAGCTTGAACATAAAACAGGGAGAATATTAAGGCTGGATAAGGTTAGTTTAAATACCAAGGAGTTAAGGGTAACTTCATTAGCTGAAAGTAGAACAGCAATGACTTTACATGTCTGGGGACACACACACACACACACTCACACACACACACACACACACACACACACTCACACACACACACTCGCTCTTACTCATATGGCAGACATATAAACATGTACATACACACACATGTTCACTGGCACATACATTCATACTGGTAAACGTGTACGCACATGCTGGGTGGACACAAAAGCCGATATGCACATCATCATCATCATCATCATCATCATCATGGAGGAAATTATTATTGATGATGATGATGATATATTCTCTTTCTCTTTCTCTCTGTCTTTCCACAGTTCAACGCTGATGACTTTGTAAGTCAGGTGATCAGAGAGACGCATGTATTGAGCACCAAAGAACACAAGAGCTGGGACTGGCATTCCATATCTGCATTACTAAAGGTACCGTATACACTCTTCTCCTTTTCTAACTGTGTTTATGCATAATATATATGTATACATATGTGTGTGTGTATATATATATATATATATATATATATATATATATATATATATATATATAGATATATAGGCGTAGGAGTGGCTGTGTGGTAAGTAGTTTGCTTACCAACCACATAGTTCCGGGTTCAGTCCCACTGTCTGCCACCTCAGGCAAGTGTCTTCTACTATAGCCTCGGGCCGACCAAAGCCTTGTGAGTGGATTTGGTAGACGGAAACTGAAAGAAGCCCGTCGTATATATATATATATATATATATATATATATATATGTGTGTCTGTGTTTGTCCCTCCACCATAGCTTGACAATGATGCTGGTGTGTTTATGTCCCTGTAACTTAGCGGATTGGTAAAAGAGACCAATAGAATAAGAACTAGGCTTACAAAGAATAAGTCCTGGGGTCAGTTTGCTCGACTAAAGGCGGTGCTCCAGCATGGCCACAGTCAAATGACTGAAAAGAATATATGTGTGTGTGTGTATATATATATATATATATATATAGTAAATCTTTCTTTTCTCTGTGTGACTATTATAATTGTAAAACTACCAGTTATAATGAAAGGATAATCAAAGTTTATAATGAGATGATGTAATAAATATATATGTGCATTTTTAATTGCATTTATAATATATGTGTGTGTGTGTGTGTGTGTGTGTGTGTGTGTGTGTGCAGCGCTCTTTGTGTGGCAAATTTTCTACAACTGGGTAAACAAATGTTGGATGTGTTGAATGTTGACCTCGGCGGAATTTGAACTCAGAACGTAAAGACGATCGAAATACCGCTAAGAATTTCTTTTCTACTCTAGAGACAAGGCCCGAAATTTGGAAGGGGGGGGGGGGGCAGTCGATTAGATCGACCTCCAGTATGCAACAGGTACTTAATTTATCGACCCCCGAGAGGATGAAAGGCAAAGTCGACCTCGGCGGAATTTGAACTCAGAATGTAAAGACAGATGAAATACCACTAGGCATCTTGCCCAGTGCGCTACCGATTCTGCCAGCTGACCACCTTTCTTATCATCATCATCACCACCACCACTGACACTTGTTTTTTCTGTTTCCCTTATTCTATTTCAGTGCCCTGATAAATTTAAGAAGCTTGACGATCAAACAAGCCAGAGGTGAGTATAGTGTAAATCATCATCATCATCGTTTAACGTCCGCTTTCCATGCTGGCATGGGTTGGACGATTTGACTGAGGACTGGTGAAACCGGATGGCAGCACCAGGCTCCAATCCAATCTGATTTGGCAGAGTTTCTACAGCTAGAAGCCCTTCCTAACGCCAACCACTCTGAGAGTGTAGTGGGTGCTTTTACGTGTCACCCGCATGAAGGCCAGTCAGGCGGTACTGGCAATGGCCACGCTGAAAATGGTGCATTTCTGCAGAAAATTTTGCTTAAAAAATATTTTTCATTTTTAACCTCTTATATAGTACGCACTGGAAATTTTGACCTTTAAATTTTGGGGGAAAAAGCGTGGATTATACTCGAGGATTTACAGTACTTAGTATGTCCTTTGATTAATTTTAAATTTTAATCCCTCGGCTATTTAATGCTATTTTTGACCTGCTATCGCCTGTGTCATTCATTCTGTTATTATCATTTTTAAAATAGTTACATTGGATAATAATACAATTAATGACACCTTTGTAGATTAATTTTATATATATATATATATATATATATATATGTATATATAGTTTTAGGGAAAATAACCAAGTTTCAAGAACTCATCGATGAAAATCCACTATCACATATAGAAAAATTAATAATTAAAAGCACAATAAATGAGTATAATATAAAGTAAATATCATAAGATAAATATAATATAATAAAAAGATTTATCTTATGATATTTACTTTACTTTATATTATACTCATTTATTGTGCTTTTAATTGTTAATTTTTCTATATGTGATAGTGGATTTTCATCGATGAGTTCTTGAAAATTGGTTATTTTCCCTAAAACTATATATTTTATATATACTTTATCTATAAAGCTCAATTTAATTTTAATTTTTTATAAATTGATTTTAATTGAGTTTTTTACCTGTAATTTTGGATTTTGTCCCTAATATTATTATATATATGTATATATATATGTATGTATATATGTATGTATATGGCTGCTTTGGTGTTCAATGCAATGTGATATACATTATCGCCTAACATGCTCATTGTTATGGTCATCTTCTTTTGCCAGGTTTGTACGCCGCCTGCTATATTTTTTCAAACCAACCAGTGGTCAGTACTCGTCCATTGAACAGAAATATCCCGCTGCCCGCAAAATCACAGTTGCCTGTTGTCACTTCATTGATTTCCTTATTGAAACAGATGTGGTCAGTTCTGGTTTAAATACTTATGCATGTACACACACACACACACACACACACACACACACCTGATTCATCCCCTCCCCCCATTTACATATATACAGTTATATACTATAGGCTTCTTTCAGTTTACATCTATCAAATCTACTCGCAAGGCTTTGGTCAGACCAAGGCTACAGTTGAAGACACTTGGCCCATTTGAACATAAATCAAGGTCGAATATTTGGACTGGATATGGCCAGTTTGAATGCTACAGGTTTAAGTATAAGTGACTGCAAGCATGCTTATCAAATGGCCGTGAATAATAAGGTAATATGATGTGCGAGTGTTTTACCACACATCCACACACATGCTACACACACACTCACACACTCTCTCTCTTTCTCTCTCTCACACACACACACACACCAACCACGTGTGTTTAAAAAGCTGAAAGCAATGAAAGCAAGCGCTTACACCAAAAATTTCTTCCATCAGGTTTGTGTTAATGTTTTTTTTTTTTTTTAAATTTTACTTACATAATTAATAACTTTAATTTAAGAACATCTTTTTTCAAATATTTTATGTAGATATTTTCTATAGATATGTACTGTATGAGTATAATTTATTTGTTACAGGAAGAGACCAATAAACTGATTGTTGAATTCCTGGGTGACATTAATAATTGTTTGTCAGAGGTAAGTTATTTCTAATTAACACTTTGATGAGACTATTTACTCATTTCATTAATTGAATTAATTAACTGATAAGTCCCTTTTGTTTAATGACATTATAGTAAAGCATCATCTCCTGTCATCACATATGACATATACAGACACACTGATTCCCTCATAGCTGAGACCCTGACAGAAGTTACAAGTCTGGGCCAGGGTTGACTGGGGACAATGACAGTTAAGAGGTGACTCCCTAATCCTCGAAACCTTGTTACTCCTGTACCAGGGCCTCAGTCCCATACGCAATTTAAAGTCATTCTTTTATTCTTTTATTCTTTTACTTGTTTCAGTCATTTGACTGTGGCCATGCTGGAGCACCGCCTTTCAGTCAAGCAAATCGACCCTAGGACTTATTCTTTGTAAGCCTAGTACTTATTCCATTGGTGACTTTGTTGCATGCATTTGGAACATAACCCCAATCTGAAAGGCAGCCCATGGTTTCTGTCCTACATCTGGTCCTTTGTTGCCACGCAGTGTCACCCCCCAACCTCTGCTGCCTTCCGTCCTCTGACTAAACCTTAATCTTGCTGTTGTTGTTGTTGTCGTCGTTGTATTCATATCTTGCCTTGTTCTTCTTCAATCCTTCACAGATGAAGAGCGAGCGGGCTATTAGTGATAGTATCTTCTCACCAACTCTTATCAACAATACGCTCTCCAAATACTACTTCCTCTTCATCGGTCGGTTCTCAGCCACTGACCGTGGAGAGCAGTGTCTACAGCGAGCTGGCATCTTCCAAAGGTATGTATACATACATATATAACATGCATGCCTACATACATACATGATGGCTGTCCACTCATGACCGAGGAAGACCATTGCTGACCTTCAGGAACATTGTGCGCTCTAGGACTAACTTATATTTTGCATTTACGGCTCTGTTGGTGGCTAATGAGCCCTGCTCTTGACAAGCATACACCACTGCAAACATTGCGGATCAAGCTTTCCCCATTCACTCTACGAGCTGTGCACTTTCGCGCAGCTCGCTTAAATTCTTGATGCTGAATACGTGCTCTCTCAAAAGTGTTCATCCCCTCCTTAACCTGCTTCCTCCATCTGTGACGATGACAGGCATTGTTCTCCCAGTCAGTGTCCTGAATATCACGAGCCTTTAATGAGGACTTGACACAGTCCTTAAAGTGCAACCTTGGTTTCTGCCGGAGTCTCCTTCCATTCACAAGTTCTTCATAGAGCATCTGCTTAGGAATCCTGCTATCCTTCATTCTAATAACGTGTCCAGTCCATACATACATACATATATATTTATTAGTCGTACAATGAAGATTTGTAAGACATTCTAAAAATTCTCTGAGATTCTTATGTAAACAGATGAAGATACTTGGGTGTGTACCTTGACAATTCAACCAGTGCACCAATTCAACCGCATGCAGTAACACCTCACTCTTACTAGGACCTGCTTTACAAGACCCTGGGGTTTACGAGTTTTCTTTTTCGAGCACAAGATCTAAACTTTGAAGGAAGTGCAAGAGTTTCTACTACCATAACAAATGCTTGTGTGCTACCAAGACATTTTAGAGAGCGAATAAAGCTTCTTCTAAGCAAACAACTCCAGACTAGTTTTTTAAAAAGAAATCCACAAGTCTGTCTACGAGTGCTTGTGAATCGGCAATCACATCTACAAGTGATGGTGTGCATGAGTCTGGTGTGAGTGAAAGTGATTCAGAAAACGATAATAATAATAATAATAATCTTCATCATCTTCATCATTGTTTAACATCTGCCTTCCATGTTAGCATGGGCGGGACAGTTTGACAAGAGGCAGCCAGCCTTGTTGAACTCTTCTTTGTCATGCTGAATCTCTTACATTAAGGGTACGTGTGTCTGTGGAGTGCTCAGCCACTTGCCTGTTAATTTCCCGAGCAGGCTGTTCCGTTGATCGGATCGAATGGAACCCTCGTCCAGTTTATACCATATTCTTCTAACTCCCCCCCACATCGTCCCTCTGCAACCCTGCTTCACTGTTCCCATACTGACCCCACTCCGCTGCCCCCTTTTTTTTTTTCCTTTTTCGCCTCATCTTATCGTCCCCTTTTTTTTACAGCATCTGTGATGTAATCTCCGCCTCGACCCCTGATGTCTACATCAAGTTGATCGTGTCCAGTATGTATTATGCTCGGGACTGTTCCACTAAAGTTATTCTTTCCAAGGCGCTGGTTTCCTCCTCCGAGGTAAGCGATGCGTATCATTCTACTCTTGCAGGGGTGTCTAGTGGTGCGCTTGCGAGAGGGGGTTGGGGGTGGTGGTCTGTTTCTTGATTTATCTGACTATCTCTCTAACTCTTTCTTTTCTTCTCTCTCTCTCTCTCTCTCTCTCTCTCTAAAACACCCATCCTAGGTATTTTCCCCTATAATATATAAATCTGTAGAGATTAATGGTTTAACATCACACACACACACACACACACACAGACATACACATGTATACACACATGCACACACATATACACATATGCACACACACATGTATACACACATATACACATATGCACACACACATGCATATGTACACACACACATACACATGTATACACACACATGCACACACATACACATGTATACTCACACATGTATACTCACACATGTATACACACACATATACATACACACATGCACACATGTACACACACATGTACACACACACATACACATATGTACGCTCACACATGGACACACACACACACACATTTAAACACACAGTTGTCTTTTTTGCATAACTGTCCCCTGCAATCCATTCTACCAATTTTTGTCCCTTTTCTGCTCCAGAATGGTCGGCTGTATGCAACAAAATTCCTGCGAGTGCTTCTACGAACCAAGATGCCTATGTTTCGATCCTGGGGCATGGAGGTGCTGGTCACGCAACTGTATGACCAGAGTCGGGCCGTTGCTATGGCAGCACTGAATGTGATCGATGAAGCATGTGAAATCCAGGTTGGTAGGCATGGTGGCCACATTTCTGCAGCCATCATTGTATTTTTGTTTTTGTTTTAATCTGCTCTGTTGTTGCTATTATTATTATTATTATTATTATTATTATTATTGTTATTATTGTTATTATTATTATTATTATTGTTATTATTATTATTATTATTATTATTATTATCTATCCCCTTTACAGAAATTGGTGTGAAAATTTCGAAAGCATTATTATTATTATTATTATTATTACTATTATTATTATTATTATTATTATTATTATTAAGGCTGTGAGCTGGCAGAATCGCTAGCACACTGGGTGAAATGCTTAACAGTATTTCGTCTGCCGCTATGTTCTGAGTTCAAATGCTGCCTAGGTCGACTTTGCCTTTCGTGCTTTCGGGGCCGATAAAATAAGTACCAGTTGAGTATTGGGGTGTCTTCTGCTATAGCCTCAGGCCGACCAAAGCCTTGTGAGTGGATTTGGTAGAGGGAAACTGAAAGAAGTTTGTAACGGCCTCTCACAATAATGAATCTAACAAAGGTTCAAATGTGACTGGGTGGTAAGAAGCTTGCTTCCCAACCACATGGTTCTGGGTTCAGTTCCACTGCATGGCACTTTAGGCTAGTGTCTCTTTCTATAATCTCAGGGCATCCAAAGCCTTGTGAGTGGATTTGGTAGATGGAAACTGAAAGAAGCTTATAAAGGCCCTTCACAATAATAATGAGTGTTAACTACTCTAATTAAAATAAGCAGCGAGTCATTTATTCAAACATGGTAAATTGCGGTTGTATTTATGTTTCTTTCAGAGTAACCTGGAGTCTCTAATCAAACACCGGCCCTCCGTGCTACACCTGGGCGAGAAAGGTACCATGTTGTTGTGTCGTTTTCTGTCTCATCAACGTGGCTTCACTTCACTGCGAGACACAAACTACATTGACAATGAGCTGGTCCGATGGCACAAGGTTTGTAGAGCACCACTAGGCATTTGTTTCCCTTCTCTTTCTCTTTGTGCATTTTTATTGTTTTTTTTTTGGCATAATTCTGTGATTAAGAAATTTGCTTCCTAACTTGCATGATTTCAGGTTCAATCTTACTGCATGCTACTTTGAACATGGGTTTTCTACAATAGCTCAGGCCTGACCAAAAAAAACCTTGTGAATGGATTTGGTTGACAGTAACTGAAGGAAGTTTATGAAAAATATATATTAGCAACAGATGCCGTATTAATATTGAAAAGTAATATCCCCTCATAAACATGGATGTTGTTAGAACAAGCTATACTGCTGTCGATACCATGAGATAAACTCTCATATCAGCGCTTTGGTGCAAAATACACTCTTGTTTATATTACTAGTGGAGAGATAAATTCCTGCTGTCTCTAGCACCGAGACCACCAGATCCTGTGATTTCAACCTTGTTTGGTCTTTTCAGTGATGGATGCTCGACTACTAGAGACAGAAGCAATTCAATTACTCACCATTGATATCTAGATTGACAATGCTAGAACAGGCCCTGGGGTTGTGATCAGCCAGTGGGCTCGTTAAAAAAAACAAAAAACATACATTTACTAGCAACAGAGGCAAAATTAATACCGAGAGCCTAATAATTATATGTTGTATATATATATATGCGCAGGAGTGACTGAGTGGATTTAGTATACGGAAACTGAAAGAAGCCCGTTGTATATATGTATATATATATATATATATATATATATATGTGTGTGTCTGTGTTTGTGCCCCCAACCTCTCTTGACAACCGATGCTGGTGTGTTTACGTCCCCGTAACTTAACGGTTTGGCAAAAGAGACCGATAGAATAAGTAATAGGCTTACAAGGAATAAGTCCTGGAGTCGATTTGTTCGACTAAAGGCGGTGCTCCAGCATGGCCGCAATAAAATGACTGAAACCAGTTAAACACTTAAACAGTATACGTGTGTGTGTGTGTGTGTGATGTAAAATGCACCCAGGTCACTCTGTAAAGTGGTTGGCATTTGGAAGGGCACCCAGCCATAAAAACCCTGCCAAAACAGCCCTTACCAGTGCTGGTGGTACATTAAAAGCACCCAGTTCACTTTGTAAAGTCTTTGGTGTGAGGAAGGGCATCCGGCCGTAGAAGCCATGCCAAAACAGCCATGGAACTAGGGGAGGTTTTCAGATGGTCAGCTTTCTGGCAAACCATCCAACCCATGCCACCCACATGGAAAATGGATGTTAAATGACGACGACAACGATGATGATGATATGCATATTTTTTTTTTTCATAAACCCACTCTTTTGTTTGCCATTCTTTCGCAGTCATTCAACGTGCGTTATGTGAAAATTGTCGAAGAGCTGTTGAACGAGGCCCTAACCACCTACGAACGAACCTATGAAGGTTCATTTGCCAGGCGGACCAGTAAAAAGTAAGTAACAGCCAGAGTTTGTTGTTGCCGGTGAGGGTGGGGGTGGGTGGGGAGCAGTTCTCGTTTTCTTTCCCTTTCTCTTTCTCTTTCTGTCTGTCTGTTTGTCTTTTCAGTTTCTTGCTATCCTCTCCCCTCCCTCGCCCCCCTCGCCCTCTCTCTCTCTCTTTCCTCTCTTCTGCCCCCTTCTTTCCCCATTCCCTCTCTCCACCCTCACCCCATCACTGTACCCCTCTCTCCCTACTCCCTCTCTCCCTACTCCCTCTCTCCATCCCCTTCTGCACCTTTCCTGCTCTCTCTACCCCTCTTTCTCCACCCTTTCTTTACCCCCGCTTTCTCTACCCCTCTTTCTCCACATTCTCTTTACCCCCTCTTCCTCCACCCTCTCTCTACCCCTCTTCCTCCACCCTCTCTCTACCCCCTCTTTATCCACCCTCTCTCTACCCCTGCTTTCTCCACCCCCTCTCCACCCTTATCTCTGCACCCCTCTCCCCACGCATCTCCACCCTCTTCCCCGCCCCTCTTCCCCACCCTATTCCCCACCCCTCCCCACCCTTCTCTCTGCATCTCCACCTCCATCTCTACCATTCTCTGTTGCCCCTTTTTCTGTCCAAACCTTCTCTTTCTTTTGCACCTTCCCATTTTTCCTTTCTCAATGTGGGATAATTGTTACACTTAATCATTTATTTCAACTTCTTTCCATTATGAACATTTAATTGAATCTCGTTATAAATTTACTTCAATAATTTTCTGACAGGATTAACCACATTTTTAGAGCGATTTTAGTTTGGGATTTTGGGCTAAGCCTTTTTATTCAGTAAGTGGTTGGCATTTGGAGGGGCATCCAGCTGTCAAAAACCATGCCAAAACTCACCTCACCTGTGATGGTGCCTCATACAAAACACTCATCCATTCTGCAGGGTGTGTGGTGTTAGGAAGGGCATCCAGCTGTCAAAAACCATGCCAAAACAGACATAGAAGTCTGGTGCAGTTTTCTGCCTGGCTGGCTCCTGTCAACCCTCCGACCCATGCCAGCATCGAAGACGGATGTTAAATGATGATGATGATGATTCGGTTGTTTTGTTGAAGACTTTGGTTTGGGCTAAAAGTACTTTGTCGATGTGCTTTCCATGACTGGTTTAACTGTTTCATTGCAGAAAAAATTGCTAGGTTTGGCTGTGTGGTAAGTAGCTTTCTTACCAACCACATGGTTCCAGGTTCAGTCCCACTGCGTGGCACCTTGGGCAAGTGTCTTCTACTATAGTCTTGGGCCGACCAAAGCCTTGTGAGTGGATTTGGTAGACGGAAACTGAAAGAAGCCCGTCGTATGTATATATATATATATATATATATATATATATATATATATGTATGTGTGTATGTGTGTCTGTGTTTGTCCCCCCACCATCGCTTGACAACCGATGCTGGTGTGTTTACGTCCCCGTAACTTAGCGGTTCGACAAAAGAGACCGATAGAATAAGTACTAGGCTTACAAAGAATAAGTCCTAGGGTCGATTTTCTCGACTAAAAGCGGTGCTCCAGCATGGCCACAGTCAAACGACTGAAACAAGTAAAAGAGTAAACGAGTGTTGGATAACTGTGTTGCTGTAATGATATAACAAAGGACAACTACCATTTTATTGCAGCTATCGCTTTATTTGCTAAGCCTTGAACAGAAAACAGGTGTAATATGAAAGTGGTCGTGCCTCCTTAAGTAGATAGGAAGTTCGTGTGCATCCTTGAGGCACTGCTCCAAGACCATCTTGACAGTGATGAGGGGAAGAGACCAAGGGGCCTTCAAAACATTTATTGACTGACATCAGCAAAGAATGGACCAGAAACACGAGCCTGGCTAACTGTATGCACGCAGCACAACATAGAGTGAACTACAGATTCAAGACAAGCCGATCCCTGAACACAAGGAAGGCACCTCGCTCATAATTGTATTGCAAGGGATTGTAGTAAGGATTGTGTCCAAGGGGTAATGTCACAGATAGTAAATTTTTGCCTCACCACTCTCTCTCTCTCTCTCTCTCTCTCTCTCTCTCTTTATGGTAGGGTGGGGGTGTTAAGGGTTTAGTGACTTTTGTGCTGTCGAGCGACTAAACTGTTTTTCCTGATCTCCTGTTGCAGATGTCCGCGTAAAGACGTCTACCTCCCTATCCACTTATATGGACAACTGACCCAACACAAACAGGGCTTTCAGCTCCTCAAATCTCAGGTAAGACAGTCTGTTAAAAACAGCAGCACTACTGCTGCTGCTGCTAGTAACAATAATAATTATAATAATAATAATAATAATAGTAATAGTAATAATAATAATAATAATAGTAATAATAATAATAATAATAATAATGATAATAATAAAAATAATAATAATAATAATAATAATAGTAATAGTAATAATAATAATAATAATAATAATAATAATAATGATAATAATAATCCTTTCTACTATGGGCACAAGGCCTGAAATTTGAGGGGAGGGGACCAGTCAGTTACATCGACCCCAGTGTTCAACTGGTATTTATTTTATCCATGCCAAATAGATGGAAAGCAAAGTTGACCTCAGCGGGATTTGGATTCTGAATGTAAAGGTGGTCGAGAATACTGCTAAGCATTTGCCACCTTAATAATGATAATATATGAGGAATTCTTCGGGGTTTGGATAATTCACCTTTGGAAACATGGATGTTTTGTTCGACATCCTTAAACAATCCTTATTCAGGGACCTTTTGCGCAGGATGGGCTATTCGACCTGAAGAAAATTCTAACTGGGCCCCACCTGCGAGGTCATGCGCTGTTTATCTTGATATGAGATCACCATGTCGCGCACATATGGTTGGGATGCATGTGCCTGGTGTACCCTTATCAGACGGGTAGTCATGATGGGTATAATGGGCTTCGTATATTTGTACCCCAGTGTCACTTTGATGGCATGCACTGCTCTCTCACTCAATAATAATAATAATAATAATGAATGCCCGGATGCAGTACCAGGCAGTGGTTCTCATGGCTTCTGATCTTAACTGATTGGAAGTGTTATCATGTACATTGTTTTGTCTTGGTATAAAAAGATGGGCTACAGCAAATATTCTGCTTAATACCACAGATTTACTTGTCAGTTGTTTGACCTTAACCAGTTGAGCATGTCCCTTGGTGGCTGACGATATGTGCATCTTTGGTCACGAGCAGAAGTAGTGGGGGAGCATTATAGCCATGTGTTGAGAGGAATTCTTTGGGGTTTGAATAATTCACCTTTGGAAACATGGATGTTTCATTCAACATCCTTAAACAAACCTTATTCAGGGACCTTTTGAGCGGGATGGGCTACTCAACCTGAAGAAAATTCTAACTGGGCCCCACCTGCGAGGTCATGCGCTGTTTACCTTGATATAAGATCACCATGCCGTACACATGTGGTTGGGATGCATGTGCCTGGTGTACCCTTATCAGACGGGTGGTCATGATGGGTATAATGGGCTACGTATATTTGTACCCTAGTATCACTTTGATGGCATGCACTGCTCTCTCACTCAATAATAATAATAATAATCATAATAATAATAATAATGTTTGTATACTGTTTCAGGATTGTATCCAAGAATATTTCCGTTGTATCAAGTATCAGGTGCTCAATACAGACACTGATCTAATTCAGTTGAAATCTGCTCTTTGGGCCGTGGTTAGTATTCGTTTAGTATTTCAAACTTTCAGTGTGTGTGTTTAGGTGCTTATGGTTGTATGTGTGTGTGTGTGTGTGTGTGTGTGTGTTGCGTGTTTGTGTGTGTGTGTATGTTTGTATTTGTGCTGTTCTGTATATGTCTTTGCGCGTCTCTCAGCTTACAGCAAAGTAGGGGGGCTAGATGTCCCCTCACCCTTATCCACACTGCCCTTGCCCGGGCATAATCTGTGGACCGTGCCTCTGTTCTTTCTCCTCGCACCTGCCCCATCCTTACCCGTCTCCCGTTTCCCCTCACCTACCACTCTCCACCCTACCCCTCCAATGCACCATTCTCTGAGCTTTCTGGCTTTCTGCACACACACACACACACACACACACACACACACATAAGGCGGTGAGCTGGCAGAATTGTTAGCACACCGGGCGAAATGCTTAGCGGTATTTCGTCTGCCGCTACGTTCTGAGTTCAAATTCCGCCGAGGTCGACTTTGCCTTTCATCCTTTCGGGGTCGATTAAATAAGTACCAGTTACGCACCACTGGGGTCGATGTAATCGACTTAATCCGTTTGTCTGTCATTGTTTGTCCCCTCTGTGTGTAGCCCCTTGTGTAAAGAAATAACACACATGTAAGCTATAGGTAAGTGTGTGTGTGTGTGTGTGTGTGTTTCTGCACTCTAGTTAATCGTTTTAGGCTGGTTTTTTTTTTGTTGTATTAGTCACTTATCACATGTTCACCCTGTGCCTCCCCTCTGATCCTGGCGTCTCTCTCTTCCATTTAAAGGGTCACATTGGCATGTCAACATACGGCATCGTCTGGTTGAAGGAAGAAGGTCTGGTCACCGAAATCATCCGACTTGCTGAGGAGTGCGGCGTGTTCTCTGTGAGAGGGTGAGTACACCTTGACGCACAGACAGACTGGCAAGAGTAATACCATTGTCAGCATCGTGATTGTCATCAACGTCATCACTTTCATCATACTCGTCGTCGTCGTTGTCGTCATCGTCATCATAACTATCATTGGAGTCATTATCTTCGTCATCATCATCACTATCATCACATTACTTATTGTCATCATCATCATCATCATCAAATCATTTTCATTTTGCTCATCGTCATCATCACATCATTGTTATTGTCATCATCACCATCCTCCCCCTCCTCCTCATCGTCATCATCATAATTGTGTCATTGTTACTTTCATCATCACAATCATCATCATATCACTGTTATTGTCATTATCATCATCATCATAATCATCGCCGTCATCACTATTATTGTCATCATTATCGTCATCATCATCATCATCATCCTCCTCATCATTTTCATAAACCTTATCTCCCAGATCGTTCTCCGTGAGAGGGTGAGTACACTTTGACGCACAGACAGACTGGGCAGCTCTCCAGTTTGACGGCTCCTGTCAAATTGTCCAGTCCATGCCAGCATGGGAAACGAACATTAAATAATAATAATAATAATAACAACAAATAATCTAAAAAATAGTAATGCATTGTTATTACTTTGTTTTCCATCATGACTACCCGTCTGATAAGGGTAGACCAGGCACATGCATCACAACCACATGTGCGCAACATGGTGATCTCATATCAAGATAAACAGTGTATGACCTCACACGTGGGACCCAGTTAGAATTTTCTTCAGGTTGAGTAGCCCATCCTGCTCAAAAGATCCCTGAATAAGGATGATGAACGAAACGGCCTTGTTTCCAAAGGTGAATAATTCAAACCCCAAAGAATTCCTCTCAACACATGGATATGATGCTCCCCACTACTTCTGCTCGTCATCAGAGATGCACATATCGTCAGCTGCTAACGGACATGCAGAATCGTTAGCACACTGGCCAAAATGCTACTAATTATTTCATCCGTCTTTATGTTCAGAGTTCAAATTCCACTGAGGTCAACTTCCTCTTTTTGGGGTCAATAAATTAAGTACCAGTTGAGTACTGGGGACGATGTAATTGACTTAACCCCTTCCCCAAAATTTCAGGCCTTGTGCCTATAATAGAAAGGGTTATTATCATTACCTCTGCCTTAACGAAGGCGGAGGTATTGTTTTCAGCCGTGTTTGTTTGTCCGTGGACAAGATATCTCAAGAACCACTGGATGGATTCGGATGAAACTTTTAGAGATGTTGGGCTTAATGACTGGCACAAACTGATTAGATTCTGGGATCGATCCGGTACCAAACAAGGATTCTGGATTATTTTTCCTGTTTTTTTACTGAATCTTTGAGAGCAGTCCGGTTCATTTTTAGTATTCTCGTTTGTGAGAGCAATCGAGTTTATTTCCCACACAGCTCAAGGATGGAACATCCCGCTGGAAATCAAACTCATCACCTTACGAGTGTGAGCTGAGTACCCTGACCACAAAGCCACCTAATGTTAAAGCCCATGTATAAATATACTACCTTAATATTCGAGCGCAGGCGTTGCCAGTGCCACTGGATTGGCTCCTGTGCAGGTGGTGACACGTAAAAAACACCATTTGAGCGTGGCCGTTGCCAGTACCGCCTGACTGGCCCTCGTGCCGGTGGCACGTCAAAGCACCCACTATACTCTCGGAGTGGTTGGCGTCAGGAAGAGCATCCAGCTGTAGAAACTCTGCCAGATCAGATTGGAGCCTGGTGCAGCCATCTGGTTCACCAGTCCCCGGTCAAATCGTCCAACCCATGCTAGCATGGAAAGCAGATGTTAAATGATAATGATGATAGTGATGATGATGATCTCAATCTTTGACCCAAAATTGCCTTACAAGTGTTAATATATAACTCTAGTAAGTATATAATCTAGTGTAATCCGGTATATTAGATTTTAATATTTTGTTTAACATAGAATATATTGATATATAATACAAAAGTAATGTATAAAATAGTATTGTGATATTGTATTACCATGTTTTCTTTTTTCAAAAATAAAGTGGGAGGGGAAGTACTTTGCAATTTAATATTGAAGTTACAAGCTCCACTAATTCTTTAATTTTAATTGTAATTTTAGTGTAAAAAAAAAGCAGTTTATCGTAAGCCAATTAAAATCAGTATTATATATGTATGTATGTATGTATATAGCTGTTTGTGTGTGTGCTTGTGGACACATTCTTCGTGTGTTTACTTAAGTATGAGTCGCACTTTTTCCACGTGAGTTGAGGCACAAGTGTAACTCATTCACGAATACTTTGTGTGTGTATGTGTGTGTGTGTGTGTGAGATAGATTCTCCTGTTTGTTTTTGATGTATGGAGATCCGACACCCCATATATTCTTTGTCAGTCTTAATGCTTATGTTGAACATATTACGTATATTAAGATCCACACCAAGTTATCAGTCTTGCAATTCCTAAGCAAAATATATATATATATATATATATATATATATATATATACTAGCAGTTAAGCCCGGTTTCACCCGGTCGGTTTGGATGATGTGGCTGTAAAACCTGCTCTGTGTAAGCATTCAACTTGTTTGGGTATGCTTACGTTAAAAAACAGTTTTAGAATGACTCTTTTCTGTCAAAACGCTAAAAATAACTGACCAGCAAAAAAAGTAAAAGAGTAAAAGAGAGTGCACACACATATACACACATACACACACACACATGCACACACAGACACAGTTTCTCTGGCATATATATTTTCGAACATGCACACACACACACACACACATGCACACGCACACACACTCACACATGCATTCACACACACACACACGCATGCACACACAAACACATACACACACATACGGCGAGATAGCAGAAACGTTAGCACGCCAGGCAAGATGCTTTGCGGTATTTCGTCTGCCGCTACGTTCTGAGTTCAAATTCCGCCGAGGTCGACTTTGCCTTTCATCCTTTCGGGGTCGATTAAATAAGTACCAGTTACACACTGGGGTCGGTATAATCGACTTAATCCATTTGTCTATCCTTGTTTGTCCCCTCTGTGTGTAGCCCCTTGTGGGTAGTAAAGAAATAACACACATTTATTTTAATTATGAAACCCTTTATTGCTTCCCCAAATTAATTTCTGTTTTTTTTTCTGGTTTCCTTTGCAGGACCGCTTTCTACACCCTCGGCTTGCTGGCCTCCACCCGACAGGGGGCCAACATTCTAGCACAGTATGGCTGGGAGTCCACGTGGCGGAACCGTTCCGATAAATGGCCGATTGTGGAGCACCACGAGCCAGTGATCGAAGACGATGATGATGACGGCGGAGGCGGTGGCAGTGGTGGCAGAAGCAGCAGGGTGGGGACGGGTCTCTCTCCCGAAACTCCCAGTGATCATCAGAACATTAGTCTCTCGAGTGGGGGGACCCGGTCAGACAGTGAAGAGCTTTCGTCGTCGATGGCGACGAACAATCTCCACCTCGGGCTCAGCGGGATGCAGAGCAGTTTCGAGCGGTACGGCTCATCCGAGGAACGGGAAGACCAACAGCAGCAGCAACATAAGGAGTCTGCCTCAGGGGCAGTGGCAGGTGGTCGCAGCAGCTATTCGAGGGGCGGCTTTAAGGTATCTGGTGGACTCCGCGGCATCGGAATCAGAAGTGGCAGCATGGAAGAAAGGGGAAAAGGAGGAGGGGTTAGTAGTAGTGGAAGTGGCACGAAGGACGATTCGGACATCACGCTCCATCGAGTCGGCAACATCAGCCGCAGTTCGACGCTACCCGCCTCGGTCGAGCGGGTTCGATCGGTCCCAAGTGGGCGCAGGGCGTTTCTCTACGAAGAGCAAGTCGATGCATGGCTTTGTGAGGGAACGCGGGTATCTGTCTCCCATGAACCCGCCACCTGGCACGGCGGCGCCGGCTGTCGACCGGGACCGCGACAGGTCGCCGACAAAGTCCCTCCACATCATGCTGTTCTCTTCGTCGCAGTCGGAGAGGTCATCGATCGACAAGGTCGAGGAAGAGAACTCCGACTCGCTGTCCGAATGTCAGGAGACCGACCCAGCGGGCGACGAAGAGGAAGAGGAGGAGGAGGAGGAGCAGCAGCTGGTTGCCGGTCGGAACGACAACGACGACAACAACAACAACAATAACAACAACAACAACCACAACAACAACAACAACCATAATGACCACAACAACAACAACGGCGATGGAAGCGGCAGTAGTGGTGGCGGCGGAGGGGGGAGCATTGGCGGGGGTGGCTGGGGAGGTTGCCGTCCGTTTGAGATTGGTGTCTACCGGACGCGCGTGGGCAGCCTCCGCGAGCCACCCCAGAGTACAAGCGACAGTTCGAGGACCAGCAAGAGCCGAGCGGACAGTTTCAACACGGACTCGACGACGAGCGGCGTGAGCTCGTGTGGGGATGATTCAGCAGGCCTCGCTCCCCCGCCGCAACCGTTGACGGCCGGTGGCAGCGGCAGTGGCACCTGCTCCTCCGACCCCATGTGCCGCAGCGGCGGCAGCCCGACGGCGTCAAGCGTCGCCCTCCTCGCCACCACGGACAGCAGCGACTCCTCTTCAGCTGCAGGCCACCACCACCACCACCACCACCACCACCACCACCTCCAGCACCAGTCGGCGCTGCCGGACACCGGCGGCAAGGACTACGTGCATCCGTCATCGCAACAGCGCAAGCTGGTCAACCTGTCTCGTGTGCCCAGCATGCGCCGTCACTGCGGCAGCCCGCCTTACGGCATCAAGCCGTGCGTGCAGCTGCAAGGCCTTGAACACGTCGACAACCCAGTCTCCTACACAAGCACCCGAGACGCAGCTGGCCTCGCCACACTGCGGCTCATCCGACGCCAGCGGACGTCCAGCTCGGACGTCGACTCTGATTATGGCCTCAACAACCTATATGGAGAGGACGATGCTTTTAGCCGCACCTGCAGTATTGGATCGCAGAAGAGCGCAGAGGCCATGAGTTTCCACGAATCGTAAGTACCTTGTTTCTTTCCCCCGCCTCACACCTTCAAAAATATCTTGCTTTCTGTGTGTGTGTGTGTGTGTGTGTGTGTTTGTGTGTATGTATGAGTGAGTGTACTTATATATATATATATGTGGATGTGTGTGTGATGCATACGTGTATGTGTGCGTCTATGTGTTTGCATATACTGTATGGACCAGTAAAAAAAAATACCTCAGGAATGAGAACCCAGGTTCTAAATTTCCCAAAGACACCTGATGAAGGCTGGAGGGTATATCAGCCAAAATGCTGTGTTAAAAACAAACAAGATGAGGACAAATATCCGTCAAATGTAAATAATGTAAATAATGTACATGTGTATGGATGTATGTGTGCTTGCATTCATACATGCATGCATGTTTACGTATGCATGAATGTTTGCATGCATGTGTATATTTATTAGCTATTGCGTGTGTGTGTGTATGTGCAATGCGTTTCTGCATGTATATAAGAATTGTGCATGTTTGCGTGTGTTGCATGTCAGTATGCATGTGTTATGCATTTATGTGCGTCTGTGTACATGTATGTGTGTATTTACATATGCGTCCTTGTGTGTGTGTGTGTGTGTGCACATGTGGTGTAGGATGTATATGTGGGTGTCTGTGAATACGTGTCTGCATCCATGTGTGTGTTGTATGTGTTACTGCACATGTATGTATTTATGCGTGGCTTCATGTGGCTTGGTGTGTGCATGTGCCGGGTTCATGCAAACATTTGCATGCGTATTTGTGTGTGTGTGTGCATGTGTTTACTTGTGAATGTCTGTATGCAAGCATGTGCGACTTTCTGTGCACATGCATGTTTGCATATGAATGTGTGTCTGCATGCCTGCATGTGTGTGTGTGTGTAAACATGTATGTTTACATATAAATGTGTGTGCGTGTGAACAGGCGCAGGAGTGGCTGTGTGGTAAGTAGCTTGCTTACCAACCACATGGTCCCGGGTTCAGTCCCACTGCGTGGCATCTTGGGCAAGTGTCTTCTACTATAGCCTTGGGCCGACCAAAGCCTTGTGAGTGGATTTGGTAGACGGAAACTGAAAGAAGCCCATCGTATATATATATATATATGTATCTTTCCTGAGCGTCCAATAACACTATCTATATCACGTCCTCACTTTGTTGCTTTTTTTGTTATTGTTTTTTGTGTGTTTTTGAACTATATATATATATATATATATATATATATATATGTATGTATGTGTGTTTGTGTGTCTGTGTTTGTCCCCCCAACATCGCTTGACAACCGATGCTGGTGTGTTTACGTCCCCGTAACTTAGCAGTTCGGCAAAAAGAGACCGATAGAATAAGTACTAGGCTTACAAAGAATAAGTCCTGGGGTCGATTTGCTCGACTAAAGGCGGTGCTCCAGCCTGGCCACAGTCAAAAGACTGAAAGAAGTAAACGAGTAAAAGAGTATGTGTTTGCTTGTGTATGTGTTTATGCAAAGGTGTGTGTGTCTGGTGCAGTGTGTGTATGCACCTGTGTGCATGTGTCTGCTTCATTTCCCTTTTGTTGTTATTTGAAATTTCTTAAAAATTCGTTTTATAGTTGTTCTTGTTATTGTTGTTGCATTTATTGTTGCTTTTGTTGTCATCCTCTGTTTTCTTGGCAAAGTTTCAGGTGACTTTCAGCTTCCTTTGAGCTTTACTGCCCCAGAATGTCAGACAAAATGCCTTGTGTTATTACATCCTTCCTGAGTCATATAGGTTCATAAGGCTGGCTTCCCGGTCCATTGCAGAATTACTGATTTTCGCTGGCCGAGTGGACTGGGCCAACATGGAATGAAGTGTTTTGCTCAAGACTACAATGGGCTGCCCGGTCCAGGAATTGAAACCACAGTCTTGTGATTTGAGTCCAACTTCCTAACCACTAAGCCACACAAAATGCTCAGCAGCATTTCTTCTGGTGTTATTATGTTGCCAAGGTGGACTTTGCCTTTCATCCTGTTTGGCATCCCTAAAATAAATACCAGTAGAGCCATGAGCATGATGTAATCAACTAGTACCCCCCCACCACCACCACCACCACCCGAAAATTTCGGGCCTTGTGTCCATAGCAGAAGGGATTTATTATTATTATTATTAAGATGGTGAGCTGGTAGAATCATTAGCTCCCAGGCAAAAATGCTAAGTGGCGTTTTATCCATCTTTACGTTGTGAGTTCAAATTCCGCCGAGGTCAACTTTGCCTTTCATCCTTTCAGGGTTGATTAAATAAGTACCAGTTGCGCACTGGGGGTTGATGTAATTGACTTAATCGCTTCCCCCTAGATTCGAGGCCTTGTGCTTCCAGTACATAGAATTATTATTATTATTATTATTATTATTATTATTATTATCATTATTATTATTATTATTATTATTATTATTGTTTGTGTCTCAAACCGAAACTGACACACTGGTAGCCACAAGTGCATACGCTTGCATGCATGCATTACCACATACTTTCTCAATCTGTTGCGATGCCTGTTGCGCCCCCCCCCCCACCCAACCCCTCTCTCCTTCAACAACAGCAACGCCCCCCCCCTCCTCTGCCCACATTGAGTTACATGGTACCTATGCTTCCGTCATACTGCATTAGTTGCTTGCTGCATGCTGGTAATTGCATGTCTCTGACTTATCACACACGCATGCACGTGCACGTGCATGCGCAACCATGCATGCACATGCATCTCTGGGAATAAAACAAAATATTGAGAAGAAATTTAATATGATCAGCTCTTTGTCATTTGAATTAGTCTTATTTTGGTCGAAATGCCACACCTGTTTTATGTTCAAACTAGCCAGATCCGGCCTCTCACACCTACCATACAATGTCCTTCTGAATATAAGCAATCACATCATTGAAGTCTCAATGCTGTGCGATAATGCATGATCAATTAAAAACAGTATAAATTAATAAGGATTAAATTTAACAGAGGAATCTGAATGCTAAAGGATTAACCAGTAAGGAAACATCATCATCATCATCATCATCATCGTTTAACGTCTGTTTTCCATGCTGGCATGGGTTGGACGGTTTGACTGGAGTCTGGGAAGCCAGCAGGCTGCACCAGGCCCCAATCTGATCTGGCAGTGTTTCTACAGCTGGATGCCTTTCCTAGCGCCAACCACTCCGAGAGTGTAGTGGGTGCTTTTTACATGCAACCGGCACGGCACGGGGGCCAGAGGAGCTGGCATCGACTACGATTGGATGGTGCTTTTTTCGTGCCACCGGCACAGAAGCCGGTCAGAGCGGCATGGGCAGACGACTGAGACAAGTGAAAGAATAAAAGAATATGGGTGTGTGTGTGTGTATTTTTGCATGTATGTATGTATATATGTGTATGTATGTGCGTGTTTGTGTATGTATGTGTGTGTGTTTGTTTATGTATGTGTGTGTGTGTGTGTGTTAATCCTTTAGTGTTCAGATTATTCTGTTAAATATAATCCTTATTAATTCACATAGTTTTGAATCAATCCTGCATTATCTTACAGCTTTGAGATTTCAATGGCGTGCGATTGTTTTCGGTCGACATTGTTGGATTGGGGTGAGAGGCTGGATCTGGCCAGTTTCACCATAAAGCAGGTTAAATATTTTGGCTGGATATGCCCGGTTTGAATGCTAAACGGTTAAGACAGGGTGGTCATGACTGGGATGCCTTTGTGATCTTGTTTGCTCGGCCATGACTGAATTAGGAAGGAGCACAAAGAAAAGGAACAAAGACATCCGTTTCCTTTTTCTATCCCCCTCTTTCTCTCTCTCTCTCTCTCTCTCTCTCTCTCTTTCTCTTTCTCTCTCTCTCTCTCAAAAAGCAAGCATGCCATACCTCTCTCTGCTCCGCCCGCTACCCCCACCCTTGCAACTATATATATGTAGATATGTGCGTGTATATATGTGTGGTGCCTGTGGCCCCTCGTTCTGTTTGCAGGAAGAAAGGTTCAAAGACATCGAAACGGCCGACCCTGAAACGTGTCCAGTCCGTTAAACTGGACAGCCTCAAAGATTGGCAACAGCAGGAGGAGGACGAGAGGTGATTTCACTGTTCTATCTGCCCTCCATACTGCCACCCATCCACTGCCTCCATTCTCGCCCACCCCACTCGCCCACGCCCCCCACCCACTTATCTACTTACTTACCTCCTCACCCCCACACCCCCTGACGCTACTGTCCATCATTTCGTTTCTATGACAACCGAGTAGGGGGTCACTAAGACTAACTCATCGGCCACCCGATTCCCATCTGATTCCCGATTCATTGCTGAACCAACTCCTTCATTTGAACCATTATCATCATCATCATCATCATCATCATCTTTGTCGTCTTCATCACTGCTTTAACATCCATTTTTTCCATGCCAGCATGTGTTAGATGAGACATATAAAGACATAGAGGCAGTTTTTTTTTCTTTTTCTATGGTTAGATGCTCTTCTTGTTGCTCAACCTTGATCTGTTTCCAAATAGGGTGCTATTTTCCTTGGCCCCTTGGTATTTTCAATGAGGAACCATTCAGCACATCTCTGCAGCAGATGGCAAGAAAGGCACCGTCTCTATGGGAATATTGCTTATGCTTTGGTTGGCCTGGTGTAATAATACCCATAGTGTCAGTTGATCATGCTTAGGAATCTAGCCAGAAAGTCTATGACAGTTGCTTCTGGTAAGATCTTATGGAAGAGGTGCCTGAGGACCCTATCCTCACAAATTCTCCTAGGAACAGTGGGCAGAGAGAATGGCTGGCTGATCAGAAGATAGGGTCACTTCTTTAGAATCATTTGAAGTTGACAATGCACTCTTGGCCCAAATTGAAAAATACCATGACACTAATGAACAAATTCTCAGAATAGGCTGAATGTTTTGTGCAAAGGACTCCTATTCAATATCTGTATGATGTATCTCATAACATATAATGTCTCCTACTGTAGCCTTGGGCTGATCCTTGTGAGTAGATTTGGTAGATGGAAACTGGAAGAAGCTCATCATATATATGTGTGTGTGTCTGTGTTTCTTCCCCACCACCATTATTATTATTATTATTATTATTGTTGTTGTTATTATTATTATTATTGTTTTCATTATTATTATTATTATTATTATTATTATCTAAGGTGGTGAGCTGGCAGAATCGTTAGCACGTCGGGCAAAGTGTTTAGCGGTGTTTCATCTGTCTATACATTCTGAGTTCAAATGCCACCGAGGTCGACTTTGTCCTCCGTACTTTCGGGCTTGATAAAATAAGTACCAGCTGAATACTGGGATCAATGTAATTGACTTACCCCTACCCCAAAATGTCCGGCCTTGTGCCTATGATGGAAAGTATCATTGTTATTATGCCTGTGTTTAGGGGAGCTGTGCTTGCAGATTCGTTAGCATGATGGGAGAAATAATTAACGGCATTTCATCCGTTACACACTCTGAGTTTAAATTCCGCTGAGGGTGACTTTGCCTTTCAACCGATCGGAGTCGATAAAATAAGTACCAGTTGTTTACTGGGGCCGATGTAATCGACTCTCCCCTTCCACCAAGTTTCAGGCCTTGTGCCTATAGTAGAAAGGATTACTGGATTTATCTGATTAGATTAATGTACAAATTATGATAATAATTATGCGAGCTTGGCAGAATCGTTAGCACGCCGGACGAAATGCTTAGCGGCATTTCGTCCGTCTTCACGTCCTGAGTTCAAATTCTGCCGAGGTCGACTTTGTCTCTCGTCCTTTTGGAAGTCGATGAAATAGCATTGAGCCACCGAACGGGTGTTGCGGTGAGCGGAGGAAAGACACCAACTCCTGGACGTTGTGAAAAAAATTCAGAAGCTCATCCATTGTGGTCGTATTCGAAGCATCATCATCATCATCATCATCATCATCATCATAATCACCATTACTATCATCACCATCATCATCAGCATCATCATCATCATCATCATAATCATCATCGTCATCATCATCAGCATCATTGCCATCATCATCATAATCACCATAACCATCATCATCATCATCATCATCATCAGCATCATCATCACCATCATCATCGTCATCATCATCATCATAATCACCATAACCATCATCATCATCTTCATCATCATTATAATCACCATCATCATCATAATCGTCGTCGTCTGTTGTCCATGCTAGCATGGATTGGAAAGTGTGACCAGAGTCGGCAAACTGGGGGGAGGCGGGGGGAGCTACACCAGACTCCAGTTTGAGTTGGCATGGTTTCTACAGCAGGATCTCGTTGCTAATGCCAACCGCTTTACAGGGTGTGCTGGATGCGTTTACGCGGCACTACACGGGCGTTTAAATGTCGCACCACACGACCGTTTTTACATGGGTGCTTTCATGTGGCACTGCATGGCCACTTTCATGTGGCACAGCACAGGGTGCTTTTACACGATGCCACATGGGAAAGTGTTATCATGGAAGGAAGAATAGATAGTAGAAAATGAAGAGGCAGGCAAAGAATGCTGCTACCATCCACTCATACCATTATGACCATCTGCATACCATTACCACCATCCCTCCATCCATACCACTGTCTATCTACTTATATCACTTCCACCATCCATATATGTCACTACTACCATTTATGTATACCATGATCAGCATCTATATCGCCACTACCAGCTACCCATACCACGATGAACATCTCATACCATTATCACCATCCACCCACCCATACTGCTACCAATGTCTGTCTACCTATAACGTTGCCACCATCCATCTATACCACCATCACCACCACCATTCATCTATACCATCAACACCACCACCATTCACCCATACCATGATGACCATCTGCTCATACTACTACCACCATCCGTCCATTCACACCACTACCGTTGTCTGTCTATCCATACCACTGCCTCCATCCATCTATGCCACAACCACCATCTATCCATACCACTATCACTTTCTGCACCATCACCACCACCACCATCCACCCATACCACTATGACCATCTGCATACCATTACCACCATCCATCCATCCATCCATCTATCCATACCACTGTCATCATCCATCTTTGTATACCACCATTACAATCCACCCATACCATTATGACCATCTGATACCACTACCACCATCCATCCATACCACTACCACTCATGCCATTGCTACCATCCATCTTTGCTATCACCACCACCACCATTACCATCTACCCATACCATGATAGCTATCTGCTCATACCACTACTACCATCCATCCATCCACACCACTAACACTGTCTGTCTATCCATACCATCACCACTGTCTATGCCATACCACAATCTATCTATACCACTATCATCATCTACGCCGCCACCACCACCAATACCACCACCACCATGACGACCAGCTGTTCATACCCCTACCACCATACAGCTACACCATTTCTACCACTCTTCTGTCCCTCCATCTACTCATACCACTGCCACCATCTGACCATACCATTTACCACTGCCACTATCCAACTGTCCATTCATCCATCCACCCTACTCACTCATCCACCCAGCCAGTCCTTACTTCCACCTCCACCTACACGGAATCCCTAACCCTACAGACAATACCATTCTACCACTATACCATGCTGCTCCATACCATACCATACTATACCACTCACTTTTAATCTATCAGTGCTTCTACCTCTCCTAACTTGCCTGCTTCAATCTAATGAATTTCTGTTTTTCCCTCTGCTTTATCCTGTCTATAATTTGCTGTATTGAGTTGTTTCAGTTTTTTTGTCTCTGGCTTTCATTCTTATTTGCTTTTGACTTCATTTTTTGCCATTCCTGTTTTCTCTCACTAATTCAGCCCCCCCCCCCCGGCTGTTATTTCTGTTTTTCATTTGCTTTATCCTGTTTATTTCTCGCTCTATTGTTTCAGTTTTTTTGTCTCTGGCTTTCATCCTTATTTGCTTTCGATTTCGTTTTTTGACATTCCTGTTTTCTCTTACTAATTCAGTTTTTTCCCCCTGTTATTTCTGTTTTTCATTTGCTTTATCCTGTTTATTTCTCGCTATATTTACTTATTTCAGTTTCTTTTTGCCTCTGGCTTTTATTCCTATTTGCTTTTGTTATTTCTGCTTTTATTTATTTATTGCATGTTTGTTTATATTTTCTGTTTTTTTTTAATGATTTTTATTATATCTGTTTCTTGTCTTGTTATGCATGTTTTGCTGTTTTCATTACAGCAGCTTTATCACATTCAATTTTTTCGAATTTCGTTGCTTAATTTTGTTGCATTGGTTGTGTTTATTTCTGTTTTTAATACAAGTATTCTGTCACTATATCTATTTTTGTTGCTGTATTTGTTTTTATTTTTGTATGTTTTGTCTATCTTGTGTTTTTCTTATTTATGTTTGTGTTATTGCATGCAATATACTATTTCTGTTTCCACAATTCTCAGCATTTCTGTTTTTTCTTCTTCCTGTGCTCACCATTTCTGTTTTCCCCCCTTCTTCCTACCTTCAGCATTTCTGTTTTTCACAAACTTTATTTCTGTTATTTTTTAACATAGTTTTCTTTTGCTTTTTCTTTATCTATTTTTCTTTATTTCTGTTTTATATGCACACATTTTCTCTTTCGCTCTTCTTTTTCTTTTTGCTTATCCCTCATAGTGGAGGTGCAATGGCCCAGTGGTTAGGGCAGCGGACTCGCGGTCGTAGGATCGCGGTGTCGATTCCCAGACCGGGCGTTGTGAGTGTTTATTGAGCGAAAACACCTAAAGCTCCATGAGGCTCCAGCAGGGGATGGTGGCGACCCCTGCTGTACTCTTTCACCACAACTTTCTCTCACTCTTACTTCCTGTTTCTGTTGTGCCTGTAATTCAAAGGGGTCAGCCTTGTCACACTATGTCACGCTGAATATCCCCGAGAACTACGTTAAGGGTACACGTGTCTGTGGAGTGCTCAGCCACTTGCATGTTAATTTCACGAGCAGGCTGTTCCGTTGATCGGATCAACTGGAACCCTTGACGTCGTAAGCGAAGGGAGTGCCAACAACAACAACAACAACCCCTCATAATTGCCTCTCTCCGCTTTCTTCTTTTACAACATATTTAACCCCACCACCATGTTTGCAAGATAAATTACTGCAGTAGTAATGATAATAATAATAATAATAATAATAATAATAATAATGTTCCTCATTCTTTGCTTTCTGTCCTTAATATTCAACTTGGGATGGGACTTCAATTTCTGTTGTTTTTTTAAATATTTTTGTTTATATATTGCTTCCTTTTCTTGTTTCTTTTTTTCTTTGATATTTTAAAAAATTTTTATTGTTTTCTCTTTATTATTTTTATTCCATTTTTTTTTCTTGAATTTAAAAGAAAAAAAACTGAATTACCCTTCTCCTTGTAGTTTTAATCATTTTCTCAAGTTTTTCTCTTGTTTTTAGCTTGTCTTATTAAGTTACATTTCTGGTTTCATTGTGATTCCTTGACGGTGAACAGGTGTGGTCGCCATTCACCAGATGCGTATTTCCCCGGCTAGTTTCTTTAACAGAGCTGCAGTCCTAGGTAAAACAGAGACCGAGAGAAGGTATTTGGAAAGTGGAATCTCTTCAAGTGCCCTCAGCCGATTGGACAGTGCGATAGGTGAAACTTTCACATTAGTTTTTATAGAGGATTTGTGGAGGAAAAGTGCGGTAGGCGCAGGAGTGGCTGTGTGGTAAGTAGCTTGCTTACCAACCACATGGTCCTGGGTTCAGTCCCACTGTGTGGCACCTTGGGCAAGTGTCTTCTACTATAGCCTCGGGCCGACCAAAGCCTTGTGAGTGGATTTGGTAGACGCAAACTGAACAGGAACACTGGAACTGATGTATTGCTGCGCAAGGGGGCCATTTCAAAGGTGATGATGGTAAAACTTAGGTAGATAAGGTGTTTTCTAGTCAACTTTTGATACCACCTCGTATATACAATTTTTTAATTAATAAAGATAATAAGCTTGCTCGTCAGGTTAAAAGAATTCCATGTTTATAATTATATCTCAGTATAACATTTCTAAATGCATTTATTCATTTTCTTGTAATCTTTCATGTGCCCGCTTCGCCGACATGACCACCACCTCTGACTACAGAATACTGCGTAACATGAGTTCGTCCTCACTGCAAGACTTTGAGATTCAACATTCCAGTCCTTATAGCACCATGTCGAAAAGTGCTCAGACAATACCGAGGCTTGGTTCCGTTCACGCAGAATTTGTTGGTCTGTGTTTGCCCGTCGACATAAACATGTTATTTGAGGTAAGTTGGTTTGGAAAAACCCACCCCCACCCCTTCTCTCCTCCCATAATCCAACCTTTGCCCCACCCCTCTCCCCGTGTTATTGTTCTTGTTGTTGGTGGTGGTGGTGGTATTGTTGTTTAGCCTTTTATGTTATCAAGCTTGATCAAGCACTTATCTATGATTGAAGAGGTGTTCCTGCCATGACCATCCTGTCTTTTAATCAGGTATTAGTGTACCAAGGAGTACATTGTCCAGTAGTACAGTCCTTGTTGTTATTTAGCCCCAGGTCAGCCTTGATCTAACCAAAGCTGTTCCATATTTGACCATTCCATCTGTTATTTGTATGATCCCTTTAGCCCTTTCGTTATCATATTTCTGTTGAAATGCACTGGTTTTGTTTCAATTAATTTTTTTTTTTTTAAAAGAATTTAGTAAAATAACTTTGTCTTTATTGTTGTATTTTGAGACGGTCATTTTTTCCTTTTTTTTTTTTTTGCCAAGTAAACACACACAATATATTCATTCTTCATGTGTTTATTTCTTTTCTTATTAAATGTCTGTTGTCTGGAGATCTTTTGTCACACACACACCTGTGACTTCCTCTGTGAAAGATTGCCAGACAATGGACAAAAGATTTCCAGAAAATAAAAGCAAGATTTCCAGAAAATAGAAGAAAGATTTCCAGACAATGGATTAAAGATTTCCAGAAAATAGTAGGAAGATTTCCAGAAAATAGAAGAAAGATTTCCAGAAAATAGGAGAAAGATTTCCATTCCAGACAATGGACAAAAGATTTCCAGACAATGGATTAAAGATTTCCAGAAAATAGGAAGATTTCCAGAAAATAGAAGCAAGATTCCCAGACAATGGATAAAAGATTTCCAGACAATGGACAAAAGATTTCCTGACAATGGACAAAAGATTTCCTGACAATGGACAAAAGATTTCCCGACAATGGACAAAAGATTTCCCGACAATGGACAAAAGATTTCCCGACAATGGACAAAAGATTTCCCGACAATGGACAAAAGATTTCCCGACAATGGACAAAAGATTTCCCGACAATGGACAAAAGATTTCCCGACAATGGACATATATGAACAGTAATAAATGAATGAAGACTGAGTATATAGTGTGTGTGTTTATTTGGCAAGGAATAAAAATAAAAAAAAGAAATACGACCATCCTGAAATGGAACAATATCTGTTGCAAGACATAACTTCACATCAGGAATTTTGCAAAACAAATCCCTAAACTTTGCCTTTATTAAGCCGGCGTTTGAAGTGTAAGTCATCATGGAATATTGATGGAAGTTTTAAATTTGAATCACTTTAATCCCTACATTGAATTATCCCACATGCCCCAACCTCAAACTGACCCCTATCTTTGTTGTTTTTTCCACAGGTCGTTGAAGGTGAAGACCGTCGAAGTAACTCCATGTCATCCACCCATTCACCACCCACCGATAGGAAATCCACAACAAAACACTCAGGTAGGTTCCATCAAGGTTACAGGTTCAATTCTCAGGTATGGGTGCTACTGACATTTTTTTTTGGGGGGTGGGGGTGGGGGTTAAAAATAATTTTATTTTATTTTATTATATTTTGTAAATGTTAAATGTGACAGACATGACTGTGTGGTAAGAAGTTTGCTACCCAACCACGTGGTTCTAGGTTCAGTCCTACTGTGTGGCTCCTTGGACAGGTGTCTTCTATAGCCCCGGGCCTACCAAAGCCTTGTGAGTGATTATGGAAGATGGAAACTGAAAGAAGCCCATTGTGTGTGTGTGTGTGTATATATATCATCGTCGTTGTCATCTTTGTTTAATGTCCTCCTTCCATGCTGGCATGAGTTGAACAGGTGCCTGTGGCATGAACCTCTGTCTGTTTCGGCTTGTTTGTTTATGGCTGGATGCCCTTCCTAACACCAACCACCCCATTGACTGGGTTATATGTGTGTGTGTGTGTATGTATATATATAATCATCATCATCAGATTGAGCCTGGTGCAGCCTTCTGGCTCACCAGTCTTCAGTCAAACTGTCTAACCCATGCCAGCATGGAAAGCGGATGTTAAACGATGATGATGATGATATATATATAAAAACACACACACACACACACACACACACACACACACACACACACACATATATATATATATATATACAGACATATTCTTTTATTCTTTTACTTGTTTCAGTCATTTGACTGTGGCCATGCTGGAGCACTGCCTTTTAGTCGAGCAAATAAACCCCAGGACTTATTCTTTGTAAGCCTAGTACTTATTCTATCGGTCTCTTTTTGCCAAACTGCTAAGCTACGGGGACGTAAACACACCAGCATCAGCTGTCAAGCGATGTTGGGGGGACAAACACAGACACACAAACACACACACACATATATATATATATATATACATATATATACAAGCATGATTAAAAGATGGATTTTGAAATGACGATGATGATGACGACGATGGTGATGATATTGATGATGATGATGGTATTGATAATGATGACGACGATGGTTATGGTATTGATGATGATGATGATGACGACGACGATGATGTCGAGGATGGCAACAATGACGATATCATTGTTGATGACGATGATGATGATGAGGATGTTAATGATGATGACGATGTACATTATCTTAGGAAGATGAACTCTGTTGTTGCTGTTTGTTGTTGTGGTGGTGGTTGTTGTTGTGGTGGTGGTTGTTGTTGTGGTGGTGGTTGTTGTTGTGGTGGTGAATGACGTCGCAACTGATAATGTGGTAGTGTTGTGATGATTGTTATTGTAGTTTGTGTACATGTTGGGGTGGTAGTAGTCCAGTGTTGTTGCTGTTGGCCATGGTGTTCCTGCTGTAGTATCACTACTTGAGTAGCAGTAGAAGTAGTAAAGATGGTGGTGGTGGTGGCAGTGGGAGTGGTGGTACTAGTGGTGGTGGTGGTAGTAATAGTAGTAGTGGTGGTGGTAATAATGGTAGTAATAGTCATAATGGTGGTCGTTGTGGTGTTGGTGGTAGTAGTGGTAGTGGTTGTAGTTGTGGGAGTGGTGGTAGTAGTGGTGGTGGTCGTTGTGGTGGTGGTGATAGTAATAGTAGTAGTGGTGGTGGTAATAGTGGTTGTTGTGGTGGTAGTCGTTGTACACAGGTGGTATGTATTTCCTCTGCTGTCTAAGTATAGCGCTAATAGTTGTCACATGACACCATCTGGTTATATCATAAAGGTGGGCTTAGGAGGGGGTAGGATCGGCTGTGGGGGGGGGGCACTGTTTTTAGATGGTTGGGTGTGTGTGTGTATGTGTGGGTAAGAGTCTATGCATGTGCGATCATGTACGGGGGACACACATATATATATGCAGTATGTGTGCATGAGTGGGCACATGCCGCCACATAATATATCTACACACACACACACACACACACACACACGCACACACACACACACACACATATATATATATATACATATATACATATATACATATGCATATATGGGTACAGGACGTCACCAACAGTAAACAACATGAAATACGAAAATAAATGAGTTCAATATGCAAACAATGAGGGAAACAAATGGAAAACAGGACAAGTAACATAAAGAACGACCCTTCATCAGTTGTTGTCTATCTACTTATTTTGAGCAAGGTGCAGGAGTGGCTGTGTGGTAAGAAGCTTGCTTATCAACCACATGGTTCCATCCAGGTTCAGTCCCACTGCGTGGCGCCTCGGGCAAGTGTCTTCTACTATAGGCTCTGGGCCGACCAAAGCCTTGTGAGTGGATTTGGTAGACGGAAACTGAAAGAAGCCCGTCTCATATGTATATATATATATATATATATTGGAGCCTGGTGTAGCCATCTGGTTTCACCAGTCCTCAGTCAAATCGTCCAACCCATGCTAGCATGGAAAGCGGACGTTAAACGATGATGATGATATATATATATATTTGGGAGACAGAGACTGAAAGAAGCCCATCGTAAATATATGTGTGTGTGTGTTTATGTCCCCGTAACTTAGCAGTTCAGCAAAAGAGACTGATAGAGTAAGTACTAGGCTTACAAAGAATAAGTCCTGGGGTCAGTTTGTTCGACTATCTTATATAGAAAGATAGATAGATAGATATATGTATTTATACTTGGTAACATAGGTGTATATGCCTGTATTTAAATATACATGTTTGTTTGTGTGTGTATATATAAGTATAAGTTGTTCATTAAGTGTATATATATATGCTTAGGCATTCATGTTATGTGTATATATATATATATATATATATATGTATGCGTATGCTTACAATTATGTTGTTTTTATATGTGTGTATATATATATATATATATATATATATTTTAATTCTCTCTCTGTTTATTTTGTCGTGTTCGTTTCTGTTGAAGAGCATAGGCTCGAAATGTAAAAGACTTTCTCACCTTCCCAAGTGTCAAACTAATACACCTGCTTGTTGTTTATACACCTGTCTTTGTCTTTTGATTTTCTGTAAATTTCAGCTATATGTATCATCATCATCATTGTCATTGTTTTAATGTCCACTTTGGACAGAATTTGTTGGGGAAGATTTTTTCCACAGCTGGATGCCCTTCTGGTCACTAACCCTCACCTGTTTTGGAAAATATCCCAAGACCAGACATGTTTTCATATTATTCTTTAACGAGGGCAGCGAGCTTGCCGAAACTTAAGCACGCCAGGTGAAATGCTTAGCGGCATTTCATCTGCTGCTATGTTCTGAGTAGGTCGACTTTGCTTTCATCTTTTCTGGGTCGATTAAACAAGTACCAGTTACACACTGAGGTCAATGTAATTGTCTTAATCTCTTTGTCTGTCCTTGTTTGTCCCCTCTGTGTTTACCCCCCTGTGGGCGATAAAGAAATAATTATTTTTTAGCAAGAATAGTGTTGACAGTGGTTTTGAAGTTTCAACAACATTCTTCTTTAAAAACAATATATTTGTATTCTACAAAAGTGTAGAGTAATCCTTCAAATTAATGTAAAATCGTTTTTATTATAACTGAATATATATGGTAGGCTTTTGCCAGCTCGGCCCTATATGCTCATATATATCGCAGGCTTCTTTCAGTTTCCATCTACCAAAATTCACTCACAAGGCCGAGGACTAGGCTATTACTTTATTTATCAGTACTTGAAAGGATGAAATATGAAATGACCCTTGGCAAGATTTGAACTCGAAACTCAGAGGTCCAGAATATTGGTTTCAAATTTTGGCACAGGGTCAGGAATTTGGGATGGAGTAAGTTAGTTACATTGACTCCCCAGTGTTCAATTGGTACTTAATTTATTATTGGCCCCGTAAGGATAAAAGACAAAGTCAACCTCGGCAGAGTTTGAACTCAGAATATAAAGATTGGTGAAATGCTGCTAAGCATTTTGTCTGGGACTGTAACAATTCTGCCAGAATATTTGTTTGAAATTTTGCTACAAAGCCAACAATTTGGGATGGGGCCAGTTGATTACATTGGTCCCAGAACACAACTGGTACTTATTTTATTGGCCCCGAAAGGATGAAAGGCAAAGTCGACCTCGGTGGAATTTGAACCCAGAACGTAAAGATGTGCTAACAATTCTGCTAGCTCACTGCCTTAAGGTGAGCCAGAATAGCACAAATCATTTTATATGATGCTCTCCT
>NC_142955.1:24293727-24303727 GCF_046866305.1 Octopus bimaculoides
TACGAGCCACCACTGCCTATGTCTAACTTAGATATTTAGCTTGCTTTTGTGTTTTGAGAATTTATTTTTTCTTAACCAGTAGCTAACGCCGCCACTGAGCCCATCTTCTCTGTGCAGCTTCGTTCGATTCTTATTGATTTTGTACTATGTGGTGGCCATAATTGGGAACGACCGTCAAATCAGTTTACAACAAAGGTTGGCCAGAAAGGATAAACGAACAGCAAGAAAAGATGAGGGAAAAAAACATGTCTGAGTTTAACGGTTAACGTACGCTGAAATGACCGGAAGAGGAAGAAGTAGGGTTGAGGCGTGATTGGTAAGGGAGACAACAATATGTTGTGTATGTGTGTGTGTGTATATATATATACATGTGTGTGAGTATGCACATGTATATATATGTATATGTATGCGCCTATATATATATGTATATGTATTGAGGGTGATAAATTGAATATTAATTTCAATTTAAAACCAGTGGCCTAGCATATAAAAAAATCTGATAATTCAGAAAAATTGTATTACATGCGTATAAGAAGGAATGACCTTTAGGTGGACATCCAATATGCTAGAAAGAGGTCATCAACGACCCAACCACAAAAGAAAAATCATGTTCTCCAGAAAAAATTCGGGAAATACCAGAGCTTAGGCGGGCAAGACAAAATGAAAAATATATAAGAAATAAAGAATTAAGTGTGTACCTGTTTAAGCTAGCGGTTCGGCAAAAGTGACCGATAGGATAAGTACTAGGCTTACAAAGAATAAGTCCTGGGGTCGATTTGCTCGACTAAAGGCGGTGCTCCAGCATGGCCGCAGACAAATGACTGAAACAAGTAAATGAGTAAAGCGTATATATGTATACATACTTGTGGTGTCTATATGTATATATATGTAAATATAGTATTGTCTATCTATCTATCTATCTATCTATCTATCTATACACACACATATATATACATATAGCCAAATAAAAATAGACATAAAAATATAAACAAAAACAAGAATAAAACCCCTTAAAGTCAAAAGGACATACACCTTGAATGTATTAGGTTGACGCTCAGTTTAAGATGGAAAAAGATGGGGGTGTGACATTTCGAGCACACACATATATATATATATATATATTACAGTATTTAAATATAGATTATATATACCTAGATACACTCATATGTGTATCTTGAGATATATAACATACACGTACGTACGTGCACCTGTATATTGGCGTAAATACGTGTAAATATATGTGTGTGGTTATATGCGTGTAGTGGAGTATATATATATATATATATATATATATATATATATATATATATATATATATTTATATATATGTATGTATATAAATATATACACACGCACATATACATACATATATACATGTGTATATGTGTATAAATATGTATATATATATACATATAAATGTAAATATGTACATATGTCTATATATATATAAGTGTGTATGTGTGTGCACGTGTGTATGAGTGTGTGTGCACGTAAACATACAAACACAAACACATACATACACAAGCGCGTATATATATATGCATATGTATGATAAATACACACACAGTTGACAAGCATTCACACACACACACACACACACACACACACACACACACACACACACGTATCTGTGTCATTGTCAGTGAAAACACCATTAAAATTTTATGTGTTCTTCGTTGGGTCGGCGACCCAATAAAACTCGTCGTGTATTTCTCCTTAAGGAGAGTCTGCTGTGAAATTCGATCCCGAATACTTTACTACCTACGAACATGCGCGTGTGTGTATGCATGTGTACGTGTGTATGTGTGTGAGCATGTCTGGTGTGTGTGTGTGTGTGTGTGTGTGTGTGTGTGTGTGTGTGTGTTGCGGTAAGTGGGGGCGGTTGGACAGGATTCTCGTCTGCGAATTTGTTGAGTTTCAGCTATTTTTGTGACCTTAACGTTGTTGTAGAAGAGTGAAGAGGTTATTGCTGGCAGGGAGTGGAGGATTGTTATATATATATATATATATATATATATATATATAAAACTAAGATGTATACATATCTATCTATCTATCTATCTATCTATCTATCTATCTATCTATCTACACAGATAGATAGCTGTGTAGATATCTATCTGTATATATGCATATATGTATATACATATATGTATATATATATATATAAATATATATAGAAAATAATAATAAATGGAGCAAAACGCATATAATCAATAAGTTCCTTTAATTCCTACATATGTTTCAAAATATATGTGCACTCTACTCCAAAGAAGTAAGAGGTGCTGGAATATGCACATATATTCATCGTCAGGGAACCATATCTCAAATACAAGACATGCGTTAAATGCTGCATTTGAGATATGGTTCCCTGACGATGAATTTATGTACATATTCCAGCACCTCTTGCTTTCTTTGGAGTAGAGTGCACATATATTTTGAAACATATGTAGGAATTAAAGGAACTTATTGATTATATGCGTTTTGCTCCATTTATTATTATTCTTCATATCTACTCAAAATACATCACTTTAACATGGAAGTTCTACCCACTAACCGGGTATGATATCCCAGTTTTTGTGTGATTTTTGCTAACCTGGTAACTATTAACATATTTGCATTATCGAAGTTTTTCAACCGAGACAATATTAATATATACATTTGCGTGGCACCTTGGGCAAGTGTCTTCTACTATAGCCTCGGGCCGACCAAAGCCTTGTGAGTGGATTTGGTAGATGGAAACTGGAAGAAGTCCGTCGTATATATGTATATATATGTATGTGTTTGTGTGTCTGTGTTTGTCCCGCCCACCCAGCATCGCTTGACAACCGATGCTGGTGTGATCATGTCCCCGTAACTTAGCGGTTCGGCAAAAAGTGACCCGATAGAATAAGTACTAGGCTTACAAAGAATAAGTCCTGGGGTTGATTTGATTCGACTAAAGGCGGTGCTCCAGCATGGCCGCAGTCAAATGACTGAAACAAGTAAAAGAGTATGTATACATATATATATATCTATACACACACACACATATGTATATTTATATGCCTATGTGTCTATGTATATGTGTGTGTGTGTGTATGTATGTAATAAAGAATAAAGCATTTAGGAATGTGTTTTCAAATGTAACCACAAGGGGGGACGGGACTAGTTGATTACATCGACCCCATATATATATATATATATATATATATATATATATATATATATGACGGGCTTCTTTCAGTTTCTATCTACCAAATCCACTCACAAGGCTTTGGTTGGCATGGCTCTATGGCAGCAGATACTTGACCAAGGTGCCATGCTGTGAGACTGAACCCGGATCCATTTGCTCGGGAAGCAAACTTCTTACAACACAACCACACCTCTGCGCCTATGTTTGTGTGTGTGCGTGCGCATGTGTGCAGATGCGTGTCTGAGCCAGTTCGCTGCCTTTAATGTCAATTCCTTTGCCAATAAATGAGTGGTACAATATTGCACTGACCCCCAGGAAGGTTGAAATGCAAAGCTGACTCAAGCGGTATTCGAACCCGGTTTGTCAAACAATAAATCGGCATTAAATAATAACCACATGGTACCTACATCCGACACTCTAACCATGGTGGTGATGGCGGCGGGGGGTATTGTGTGTGTGTAGGGGGGGCTGAGGTGAAGGTGAAGGCGCGTGTGTGGGTGAGTGGGAATAGATGTGTTCTCTTTCACCGTTTTTCTTTGATTAACGGGGAAGAATTTTAATGAAAACATGTGTTCTCAGACATACGTGCCCTTAGTGTGAGTACGGGTGTACGTGAGGAGATACACGTGTATGACGGAGTGTGTGTGTGTGTGTGTGTTTGTGCGTGTGTATCTATATATGTATGCATACATGTATGTATATATGTATATATATATATGTGAGTGTGTGTATTTGTATATGTATGTATGTGTGTGTGTGTGTGTGTGTGTGTCTATATGTATGCATACATGTATGTATGTATATATGTGTGTGTGTGTGTATCTATATATGTATGCATACATGTATGTATATATATATATGTGTGTATATATATATATATATATATACCATATTATATATATATATATATATATATATATATATATATATATATATATAATATGATATATATATATGATATATATTATATATAATATGGTATATATATATATATATATATTTATATGCATGTGTGTGTGTATTATATACTGCTGTCATGTCCGCACATGTATGCGTATAATGCATGTTTAGGTATATATTTCTACTGGTATGTATATAAATATATATATATATATATATATATATATATATATATACATATATATACATATATATGCATACATACATACATATAGATATATACACATACATATACGTATATATATATACATACACATACATACGTACATCTACATTGCATATATATATATACATTTGTACACCCATGTTCACATAATATGTACATGCCTACGTGAATGTGTCTCCATGTTGTTTTTTCAGTCCCGCTGAGTTGGGTGAAGGGTGGGTGGTGGGTTCGGAATGACGGGGGTTAGGTGAGATGGGATGGGATGGGAAGGTAGGGAGGTGTGGTGAATTGCAACGGTGTGGGTGGTGTAGAGAGGCGTAGGAGGGTGGCATTTCGTTTTTGTTTGCATTCTTTTTTTTTTATATTTTTATAATTTTATTATTTTTATAATTTTATTTTATCTTTTTTTTTTTTTTTTTTTTTTTTTTTTTACTTTCGGCTCCTTAATTGCAAGTTAGTCTTTTTTTTTTTATTCTTTTCTCTTGCAGTTTACTCCGAACCCACATCCTACCCGCCCCCCCCCCACCATTCTCTTTCTTCTTCGCTCTCCACCCCAGTCCCAACCCATCTCACGCACTTTCCTTACCCTCACGACGACGACGACGACCACCACCACCACCACCACTATCACCACCACCACTAACACCAACACCACCACTATCACCACCACTACCACCACTACCACCACCACCACCACCACCACCAACACCACCACCACCACCACCACTATCACCACCACCACCACCACTATCACCACCACCACCACCACCACCACCACTACCACCACCACCACTACCACCATACCGTATATGGACACAAACACATACATACATACAGCTTTTCATAACTGGCACATACAACCACAGATATACTTACACATTCCGAACTTCTTTCCCTCTCCTTCTCCTCTCTCTCTTACTCTCTCTCTCTCTCTCTCCCTCTCTCTCTCCCTCTCTCTCTTTCTTTCTCACTTCTGTTCTTCGAAGTTTAATCGCCACATTCCGCCATGACCACCACCACCACCACCACCACCACCTCTACCAATAGCAACAACAAGGACACCATTACCTCTACTACCCGTAACTCACCCGACAAAGTCACCACCCCACTGCCTTCCGACACACAGACTGACAGACAGACAGACAGACATTTCGAAAGGTTCACATGTAGCAGTTCTGAGACATAGTACATGTGGGGTGTGGAGGGACTGGGTAGTGGTAGCGGCGGTGGTGGTGCTGTATTTTAGGTTCTGGGATCTAATGCTACGCACGTACAAACGTATATACATATATGAATTTTTACACCTGTATATGCATCTACCTACCTACCTACCTACTTACCTACCTACCTACCTACCTACCTACCTACCTATCTATCTATCTATCTATCTATCTATCTATCTATCTATCTATCTATCTGTCTATCTATTTATCTGTCAGTCATATCTCCCTTGAATCACAGCCTACACACACACACATACTGCTAAACCTGTCAGAAATAGAAACCAAATTTAATTCGTGTCAAAATATTTTCGTCGGTTTGAAACCGCGACCTGTTCACCGACAAAATTTCGTGCTGCACGAAATTTCGTCAGTGAACAGGTCGCGGTTTCAAACCGACGAAAGTATTTTGACACGAATTAAATTTAAATCTTGAAGTGAATCTAACGGTTTTTTTTGTGTGTTTTTTAAATGGCTTATAAACACCTTCCACGCTGCAATTGTTTTTGTTTCAGCTCACGATCTCAGATCAAGTCACTTGCTATGCAAGTACATCTCTGTACTTTGTGTGTGTGTATGTGTGTGTGTGTGTGTGTGTGCGTGTGTGTGTGTGTGCATCTAAACACACACACACACACACACACATCTAAATTGAAGGAGCGGAACAGATAAAATGCACACTACATATGTTTCTTAGCTAGCTGAATCTTTGATGTAATAGTTATGCAATGAGAAGTGCCCAACATGGTTAACCATCACACCGAGATGACCTTAATTAAATGAAGGTTACATTGCTGTTCGGAATTTCCAAGTCTATTCAGTGAATTGAGATGAATAGTGTTGTGTCGACGCCCCCAGGCGAAGAAGTAGGATCTCCATACAGACTCGCTAAAGAAATGCTGCGATGTAGCAGCCGCCATTTAACATGGCTAATTTTCTGAGCGTCATTCTAGATTTAAGCATTAGCTTATAGAAATCATTTAGCGAGCCTATTACAAAACTCAGTTATAGAAACAGACCCGAGTTTGCAAGGCACTGTTTAAAATGCTTTATTTGTGTGATAGACGAAAATTTTAACAAAATGAGCGTAAAATCAAGTGGTTTCTTTCTGAAACATTGACAAATAAAACATTTAGAGTTACATTTGGGATTGAAAAGGAAAAAAGTCGTGACCAACATCAACAACAAATGGAAAAGCGATGAAAGATCAAGATTTTATAAAAACGGCAACGAATGATGCAGCCCATGGAATGCGGAGAAAAGACTTCTAACAAACAAAAAAGAAGAAAAGAAAAAAGAACCCCTATACAGTCAGGGATACATTTATTTGTATATAGATATATTTATCTATTTGTGTTATAGACGAAAATTTTAACAAGATGAGCATAAAATCATGTGGTTTCTTTCAGAAACATTGACAAATAAAACATTTAGAGTTATATTTGGGATTGAAAAGGAAAAAGTCGTGATTAACATCAACAACAAATGGAAAAGCGATAAAAGATCAAGATTTTATAAAAACGGCAACGAATGATGCAGCCCATGGAATGCGGAGAAAAGACTTCTAACAACAACAAACAAGAAGAAAAGAAAAAGGAACCTCTATACAGTCAGGGATGTATTTAAAAGTTAGATCTGTAACTTTCGGAGAATGTGAACCGGGTGATGGTAATTGGACAGTCATCTTGAACTTTGGCTGGTGTGTGGAGAGGAGTACATCGATGCAGGGGTTTTGTATAAAAGCCTAACGTCTTGCACCATATCTTCCAACCTTACAATTGCTCTAACAATTTATTTTTCAATCATACTGCATCTAAACACTTCTATTCTCCTTTAACCGTCTTCGTTTTCCTTTCCCATTTTTACCTCTTTGCCTACGAAACTGTACAAACCTCTATTCTATTTCTTACGTTTATTTTCTCCTTAATTATTTCAGCATTTTCTACTCAATATTACACATGTTTCGTTTGCTAATAGGAATCTCAAAGTTGTACATGTTGGATAAACATATAAGATATTTCCCATTAGAAATTTTCCAGACAGTGAATCAAATAATAATAATAATAATAATAAAAATTGCACTACTGGGCACTGTACAATACAGAAAATTGCACTACTGGGCACTGCACACATCCTACGCAAAACACTTTCAATACAGTAACCATAAGAGCATCACAGCAAACCACAGCACATACCCAAGGCGCACAGAGCTGCGCTCGGTAGTGAAGAGAAAGCACGTTATAAAAATAAAACTACTGAACAATAATAGTAATAATAATAGTATACGTATACACATACATACATATATGTGTGTGTGTATATATATATATATATATATATATATATATATATATATTATACACACACACTCATATATGCATATATAGCTACAATATATCCTATATATGAATATACGTCTATATATGTGTATATATATGTGAACGTATGTATGTATATGTGTATGTACATATGTATGTGTGTATTTATAAGCATGCATAGTGGGATGGTTATGAACCTAGGCAGTATAGTTTTAATACATCTGCGATATTTAATCTTTGAGAATGATTTAATCTCCAAGAATGCACAACGACACAGCAGGTGGTCGGTGCAAAAATTTTATGTCGATATCAATTCAACAAACGCAAGAAATAGAAGCTAAATCTGTCTCATGAATGCAGAATATCTAACACCAGACTCACACATACATATACATACACACATTTATGTATATATATATATATATATATATATATATATATATCTGTAAAAATATGTGACACTTATTCAGCAGCCATGATAAAACTCCGAGTTTCGGATGCCAGGGTGGGGGGTCCACGCCAACATCTCTTCAGTTATCCGGCCATTGAAAATTCCTGTGAAAAAATGACCATTAAAAACAAAGGGAAATAGACAAGAGGAAATTAGTGTGTAGCGACAAAACGCGTCTAAAACTGCGTATATTATCGCATGCACGCATATATCCATACACGCACGCACATATCACAATATACGCACATATATCTACGTACGCACGCATCCACGCGCACGCTCACAAGCGCGCACATATAAAGTTCCTTGTACGTGTCTACAAGCGTGTGGAAAAAAGTTTGGAGGGGAGAAAACAGAAAACTATATGTGGAAAAATACAAAAAAAACACATTAACTCTATAACTATGTAAAAAACATAAAAAATAATTAAAATAATATAACAATGTAGAAGTATAAAAGTATAAAATCCAGGTAAAAAAGGATCTTCAGCAGGTGTAACTGTGGCGGATAACTCAGCCACTTGATTTAAATTTAACAACTCCATCACTCCAAACAACTTATATATATATAGATATGAGAACAAAGTGATGACACCAGAAAAACAGACATTCTCACCTGTATGTTCCGAAAATGTAATTTCCCCAAATAAAATGTACTTTCCCCAAATAAAATGTACTAGGCTTACAAAGAAAAAGTCCTGAGATCGATTTGTTCGACTAAAGGTGGTGCTCTAGCATGGCCGCAGTCAAATCACTGAAACAAGTAAAAGAATAAAAGAATAAAAGAATAATAGAATATATATACATATATAGTGAAGTATATTGCCACTTAAGTGTGGCTGACCTCTAGGGGTGGATGTTACTGTTGCTTTTAGCCCCAGGAGGACATCTCCTCCAGCTGGCTTATCGACACACTACTGTGTCCTATTGCTTATATATATATATATATATATATATATATATATATATATATATATATATATATAAAACAAATAATAAATGAGTATATGCATATATACGTACAGGTATGTGCATACCTACGTCTACCTGTATATATATATATATAAATACACAAACACACATATATATATATTTATACATATTCGCCTATATATGTATATACGTATGCATACATATATGTATATATAAATGTATACATGCATACATGTACCCACACACATATATTTATACACACACAAATGCATTTATCATTCGATAAAGAAGGAAACAAATATATTGTTGACAATGTCTTTCATCGGACAGTCAATCAAGGCTGTGCAGACCGAAACTTCGAAGTCACTATCAACACTATGTTGTTGAAAAATTATAAATTTGTACTGTGCAGAAAGTATTGACTAGTATTTCAGTTTAATGTAAAATACACACATAAATATATACATACATGCACAAAAACACATACATATATACATATAAGAGCCAACACACAAAGAAACGGTCGTAACAGGTATTACAGAAAAAGTCTTAAAAATAATTAATAATTAAACCTCTAAATCTTATTTAAATTTAATTAATTAGTAAAATTAATGAAAAAGAACATTTCTGAATATTTACACGTCTCTATATATTTATAGAAATACGTAAACATGTGCACAAGTATTTATACACACGAGTAATTTAGTATTACATGGTAAGGAACATGTGTGTACGTGTATATGTATATCTGTATGCACGTATAAGTACATGAATGCATACA
>NC_142955.1:24318727-24321227 GCF_046866305.1 Octopus bimaculoides
TCTCTCTCTCTCTCTCTCTCCCTATCTATCTATCGATCTATCAATATAGCAAGCTTCTTTCAGTTTCCATCTACCAGATCCACTCAGAGGTCTTTGGTCGGCCCGAGGCTATAGTAGAAGACAAATGCCCAAGGTGCTACGCAGAGGGACTGAACCCTGATCTAAGTGGTTGGGAAGCAAGCTTCTTTATTTCATATATATTGGCCATTAAGGCCTTACAAAAAGAGGACAAACAAGGACAGACAAATATAAAGAAGCTGCGGGCTGGACACAGACATTAATGAGATGAAGGTGATAAAAAAAAAGCGTCTTACCACACAACCACCCCTGAGCTTATATTCACGTGCATGTACTTTTCTTTACTAGTTTCAGCTTTACTAGAGCTGCGGCCATGGTGGAGCATCGCCGTTAGCTTAGCTACATTTTCATTACTTGAAACCTCCTGATAGGTAGCGTTTCGTGAATGATATTGTTGCCCTCATCTCAGTTTTTATGAAATGATTTAAAAGAAACTAGTTCCATCACTTTCTAAAACAATCTGCTGCTTCTTTGAGAAACTGTTCTGGTAATCCTGCTTCTGTATAGGGTAGATTCACGGTACTAACAGCTAAAGTCGTTGCCCAGGGCGTCGTGTACACTCGTTAGGGGGGCGTCACGGCATGTGTCTGAGATTTTCTAAAAAATCCGAAATAAAAAGAAGTGAAAAATAATAATTAAAAAAAAGTAAAAATCCCTAAATCTTAGTTTAAAATGTTTTCGATGGCGTGGGAGAGATGAGGGTGGGAGGTCACCCGGGGTGGGCATAAAGAGGGTGTTTATTTATTTATTTATTTATTTATTTTGGTTGTAACTGTGCCGAGGTCCTTGCCAATAATGCATATACGGGTCTCCGGGGTCGATTTCTTCCACTAAAAACCTGTTAATGCGGTGCTCCGGTGCTCCAGCATGGCCGCAGTCATATAAAAGAATGTAAAAGAACAAAAGAGACGCCTTTTGTTTGTTTGTTTGTTTGAACTTAAGAGATCCTGAAAATGCAAAATACATTCTCGAAGAAATAAATAAATGAAATAAAAAAAATAAAAGAAATGAATATTAAAATTAAAAAATGAAATATACTTGAAAAGGATGGTTGGCACTCCGTCGGTTACGACGACGAGGGTTCCAGTTGATCCGATCAACGGAGGAACCTGCTCGGGAAATTAACGTGCAAGTGGCTGAGCACTCCACAGACACGTGTACCCTTAACGTAGTTCTCGGGGATATTCAGCGTGACACAGTGTGACAAGGCTGACTCCTTTAAATTACAGGCACAACAGAAACAGGAAGTAAGAGTGAGAGAAAGTTGTGGTGAAAGAGTACAGCAGGGTTCGCCACCATCCCCTGCCGGAGCCTCGTGGAGCTTTAGGTGTTTTCGCTCAATAAACACTCACAACGCCCGGTCTGGGAATCGAAACCGCGATCCTACGAGCGCGAGTCCGCTGCCCTAACCACTGGGCCATTGCGCCTCGACGACTTGAAAAGGAATACAAAATTTTTTTTAAAAAACCAAAACTGAGAAACAAGGGATCTGAAGTCAGTGCTGTGCACATGCAATTTATACAGTAATTAAATGGGGGAGGAAAAGAGAAGCGTTTCATAACAGCTGTATTGGTTTTCCATATAATGAAAGCAATGCGGATTCAATAACGAAAGCATTAGCATTGTACTCTTTCACATTCTGGAAACTGAAAATACTGTTGTTCTAATTTATTAAGGATGAAAATGTAATTAATAATGCACACACACACACACACTGAGGTGCGCAGACACACGCATATACGCACACGGGTGCACAGACGAACACACACACATCATATATTTATGCATATAAATATATATATATATATATATATATATATATATATATATATATATATATATATATATATGTATAAATACACACACAGACTCACACTCACACACACATACACAAACACACGTATGCATTTATGTATACATATATAGATATATATGGATGTAAGTAATGTTTGTGTATACATGTATGCATGTATATATATATATATATATATATATATATATATATATATCTCCACATATAGATATATATACACACACACACATAAAGATATATACGTATATATTTATATATATATATATATATATACATATATATATGTATATGTATGTATAGGTACATATGTATAAAGGTATTTATATGCACATATACACGTACGTTTCAGATGCCAACAAAATATAATTATCTACAAAAGTAATTCACTTTTTCCTTTTTACTTTCATAAACTCACACATATTTTAAAAAGTAATAAAGCAGAAACCAGATTTAAATCCTCCAGCGTTAATCCGGGGTTACCAGATTAGTTTTCATAAAAAAATAGTACGAAGTTTTCAAAATGTAGCGGATCGAGTTGAGAAGCAACTGTGTATATATGTGTATATATGTATGTATGCATTTGTCTATGTGCATATTGTTACGCGTGTA
>NC_142955.1:24331227-24333727 GCF_046866305.1 Octopus bimaculoides
CGTTAGCACGCCGGGCGAAATGCTTAGTGGTATTTCGTCTGACTTTACGTTCTGAGTTCAAATTCCGCCGAGGTCGACTTTGCCTTTCATCTTTTCGGGAGCAGTTTGATTGGGAAACGATGTCCCACTCACCATATTCGCCGGACATTGTGCCATCTGATTATCAAGTTAAAATATGTCACAAACGTATATCAACTGATTCAAAGTTCGTTTATTATGAATTGCAGCTTGGTGCTAATGCTGTTACAATAGTATTGGTTCATCTCATAAATAATGCAGTTTTTTTCAGTTGCATGAACTAAAAGTCGGAAGGGAAAAGGATAAACTACCTGCATCAACCTTCTATAAAAGCAGGTAATAATTATACCTTGGATTTATTCTTAGTGCAAGTTTTGAAGAGTGCAGTTCGATTTTAACAGTTATTTTTCAAAGCTATAATGGAAGTGACAAAGGAGCATATTCAGCATATTTTGCTTTATGTGATCAATAAAGGCAACAATGCAATGGAAAGTGCGAGGAATATTAATGCAGAACATGGGGATCGGACAATAAACGTAAGCCAGTGTCAATGGTGGTTCTAGAAATTCCGAGCCGGAAACATACAGCCTAAAAGACGAGCCTCGTCCTGGAAGATCTGAAAAGCTTAACAAGGACGTCCTGCAAACCCTGGTGGAATAAAATCCCATCGTAACTGTTGAGGAACTAGCAGAGAAGCTTGGATTTGGTCATTCAAGCATTCATTGACACCTGCATGTCATCGAAAAACCAGCAAATTGGGTCAATGGGTTCCTCATAAACTTTCTGAGTCTAATCGCGCGCAAAGAGTGAATGTGTGTTCTTCTTTACCGTCCCGTGTCGCGGATGAACTTTTTTTTTAACCGAATAGTGACTGGTGACGAGAAATGGGTTCTCTATAAAAATGGAGAAACACTGGCACCCCCAGGCTAAAGGTCTTCATCCAGCGAGGCTGGAGCAGTTTGATTGGGAAACGATGCCCCACCCACCATATTCGTCGGACATTGCCCCATTTGATTTTCATTTATTCCGCAGTCTTCAAAGTCATTTGGATGGAAAAAAATATGAATACTGTAGACGAAGTCAAAACAGTGCTGAAGAAGTATTTTTCGTCACGTTGAAAAGGGGGCCTTACTAGTCTACGAGATAGATGGAAGAGCATTGTAGAAAATGTAGGAGAATAAATTCTAGATTAAAAAAGAAATTTGTTTATCTTAATTTTGAAAAATAAAAATGATAATGAAAACCGCATTACTTATGAGATAACCCAATATATATATATATTTGTGCATTTGTGTGTGTGTATATAGGTATGTGTGTTTATGTGTATTGGATTATGTATGCGTACGAGAATGTGCACAGTTCATATGGCATTTGGACTTTTGTGACATGGGGTAGACTCGTTTCTGATTCTTTGTTTCCTTCAGTCAATCACGTGGTTTACAGAGTGTTTCTGTGATTTCCGAAAATTATGGATTTAATTTTCTAAAATTTTGCAATCCTTATAATTCAAAACAACATACGACGGTAAAAAAGTTGAAAGGAACTGTATTAACTTAAACGTGGCGCATAAATTAGAGTTAATTGTTAAATTAGAACAAGGCGACGCCTCACTAACACGTGTTTGGGAAATTTACGACGTAAAAGTATTCGTTCCTGTTTATACGAATCAAAGAAAAATATTTGCTGCAGTGGAAAATAGAAAACACATGAATGTTAGGAAACATAAAAACAAAAACAAATAGAAACCGTGCATAAGTGGTATGTTCAACGGGGATGTGATGGTGTTAATGTACGAAGTCTCGAGTTGAAATCTATATCTCTAGCTTTTGGAAAACGAGATAAGTTTACCAAAAAGCAACATTTATATATATATACTTTGAGTAATGCAGAAGTGAAGTTAAGATATATATATGTATGGTGCTACCGATAAATGCAGACAAAGAGAAAAAGATATTGCATAACTTTGCATTTGTTGTTTAATTATCCTATAATATTTCGGGAAAGATTTCCCTTTTCAAATAAAAAAAAAACATCAAAGAGTTCGTGGAATGATGTTATTACTTTATTTTGCAATGCTTTAATTACAATACCCTTGGGAATTATTTAAAAACACAGTAAGCTATTACTCACGGGCTGACTGTACTAAACAATACTTAACGCATTACTTTACATATGTTGTTTAATGATCCCCTAATATTTCAGGAAAGAGTCTCCTTTTCAAATAAAAGAAAGAGAAATATCGAATAGTTTGAAGAAGTGTGTTGCTACTGGCAGGTCATTCTATTGTTTTGCAATGCCTTAATTGCAATACTCTTGGAAATCATTTAAAAGTACACCCATCTGTTACTTGTGGGTTGACTGTACTAAACAGTACTTAACATATTACTTTGCATATGCTGTTTACTGATCCTATAATATTTCGGAGAAAATTCCCCTTTTCAAATAAAAGAAGAATCATTCTAGTGAATTGTAATGCTTTAAA
>NC_142955.1:24350076-24370076 GCF_046866305.1 Octopus bimaculoides
ATTTAATTATAGTTGCAGGTTATCCTTTACTCGTAGAATATATTGTCAATTCCTCTGACATTTCACAAGAAAAAGAAAACAATAACAAAAAAAGAACAAAAACAGGAAAAAAAAAACAAAACAAAACAGAAAATCATAAAATGTCAATAATTACAATTATATTCATAATAAAATAAAAATTTTGCCAAAAGACACAAACAAAAAAAAGTTTCGTGTATATATATATATATGTGTGTGTGTGTCTGTATGTGTGTTTTATGTAATCTTGTTCTTTTTTATATATTATTCATAAACATGAAAATTAAGAAGCAGTAGTTTTAGTGTTAAAAGAGTCTTTAAAATATACATGTATATATAATTGCATGTGTGCATATGTGTATAATCTTTTGTTATATATATATATGTGTGTGTGTGTGTGTGTGTGTGATTTATGTATATATATATTTATATATATATATGTGAATATATATGTACAGATTACTCATGTATATTTGTTTGCATGTAACTATATATATATATATATATATATATATATATATATATGTATATGTATGTATGAGATATAAATTTGTAGAGGCATATATATGTATATATATATATATATATATATATATATATATATATATATATATATATATATATATATATATATATATACACACACATATATATATATATATATATATATATATATATATATATATATATATATATACAGGCATATATATTTATATATATGTGTATATATATATATATATATATATTTATGTGTGTTGTGTGTGTTTGTATATATGCCTGTATTTTTCATATAGATTGTGTGAAGTGGTGTACAGATTGCATATATCAAGAAAAAGGAGGTAGTATGAGCTTCGGATAAGAGTTCATTTGGCGCCTCCATCTTGTTTAGGAGAATCATAAGAAACGAGCATTTCTGATGATTCTCAAAAACAATGTGGAAGCACTAAAAAAATGAATATAGCTACATCCTTCTTCTTCTTAATATATATATATATATATATATATATATATATATATATATGCACACACACTCACACACATACATATATATGTACATGCATTTATTTATATGTATACAATCACACACACACACAGACATATATATACATACACACACACATATATATATATATATATATACACACATATATATATATATATATATATGTATATATATACACGTATATATATGTCAGTATGTATGTATATCATATATATGCGTGTGCGTGTGAATGTGTGTCTGTATGTATGTATATATATATATATATCATATACATACATATACATGTGCATATGTATATTTATATATGTATATATATATATATAAATATACATATAAATATATATATATATACATATAGATATATATATACATATACATATAGATATATATATATACATATACATATAGATATATATATATACATATACATATAGATATATATATATACATATAAATATAGATATATATATATATATACACACACACACACACACACATATATATATATATATATATATATATATATATATATATATATATATATATATATGTATACGTTTCCTAATATCTATGTGTATCTGATTATGTTCCTTTGTTCGTTCTTGTCTTCCTTAACAAAAGCCAGCTCTATTTATTCCATTGTTCTGCCAGACCATAATTTCAGTATCCTGTTGTTCTTTTTTCTTTTTTGTTTTTATAATGTATTTATTCATATATTTAATATCATTATTATCATTTTTAGTATTATTATATTTATTATTATTATTTTTATTATTATTATTATTATTACAGGCGATGGCAGGAGCACTAGTGTGCGCTGTAGTATCTTCGTTGACGTAATCTATATCTAATTGACTGGCTCTTGTACATGTGCTGGGACAGAGTTGCCTTTTGGCAGACAAATTTAGCTTTCGGCCGGTCACACTTTTTGTTTGACCACTTCAATCGACGGTTGACTAGGACACAGTTCTTCTTGTGAGCTGTACGCTTGATGCGGGGGCGACCCTGCCGCCATTTTGTATAACGGACAGGGTCACCTGTCATGTAGACCCAGAATCCTGTGTCTGATTTGTCATTTAGACCTGCAAAATCAAAGAAGAAATATCAGAAACAAAATTATTTTCCATTTACAAATAAAGAATTTTATATTATTTACATTTGACAGATATTTGTCCTCAAATTGTTTCTTTTTAATATAACGTTTCACCTGATATACCCTCCAGGGATCTATTTTAAAAAGGGGGCGCCAGTTTTCATTTATGTTTTATGTAGTGTTTTTGGTACAGAAAGACTTTCAAACTTCGTATACTTATCTATTTTGTGTTATAGAACAGAAAAATATTTTTGTATTCGAATTTATTTCATGTAAAAAATTGTCTTATTTCGATAATTTCTACTAATCACTGACGTCTATTCAGTTGAAAACAGTTAGCGCTGTAACGGTGTATATCGTATTAATCCCCTAACCCTAACCCTAACTAGACTGTTAATCCTAACCCTAAAACTAACCCTAACTCTAGAATCCGAACTCTAAAATTGTTACATACATAGATACGCACAGCGTAATTTATTATATAAACAATATATGCGTATAAATTACGATTAAACCGGATGAAATATGTCACAGGGAATAACATTTTTATGACCGCCCAGCAGTAAGTCTATTGAGCTGAATAGACGTCAGTGATTGGTTGAAATTACAGAAATACGACAACTTTAACATGGAATAACTTGCGAATTCCTTTTTTTTGTTAAGAAGACTAAGAGTAAAAAATGTTTTATATGACACATTCTACCAGTGTCCCAAGTTTCAAAGTGTTTCGTTAAGAAAATACTGGCGCCCCCGTTTTAAAATAGATCCCCCTCCAGCCTTCGTCAACTGTCTTGGGAAAATTTCGAACCTCGGTTCTCATTCCTAAGGTATATTTTTCAATGTTATCATTATTATTATTATTATTATTATTATTATTATTATTATTATTATTGTTATTCAGATCACTTCGTGTTCTCGAATGTTACCATCATAGAGTTGTTTCCCCTGATTAAGGGGACGTAACTCTGCTAGCTAGCTTTATACCTCAAAACAAACAACAAAAAGATAAAAGGAAAAACGTGTTTCCTACTCTTTACTCTTTTACTTGTTTCAGTCATTTGACTGCGGCCATGCTAGAGCACCGCCTTTAGTCGAGCTCAGTACTTATTCTATCGGCCTCTTTCGCCGAACCGCTAAGTTACGGGGTCATAAACACACCAGCATCGGTATATATATATATATACGACGGGCTTCTTTTAGTTTCCGTCTACCAAATCCACTCACAAGGCTTTGGTCGGCCCGAGGCTATAGTAGAAGACACTTGCCCAAGGTGCCACGCAGTGGGACTGAACCCGGAACCATGTGGTTGGTAAGCAAGCTACTTTAAAATTTCATCGAAAAAAATAACCACAAAGACGTCACCCTGGATTAGCAAGCAAATCTCCCTCATTTCACACCTTAATCCGTCAGCGGCCATCTAGTGTTTGTCCATCACCACCATTTGACAACCGGTGTTACTTTGTTTATGTCACCGAAAGAAAAAGTACCCAGGTTAAAAAAAATATGTCCTGGGGTCGATTTGTTTGACTGTTAAAAAGTGGTGGCCTGGCAGAATCTTTACCATGCCAGACAAAATGCTTTGCAGTAATTTTTATGGTTCAGGGTTCAAACGCCACCAGGGTCAGCTTTGCTATTCATCTTTTTGGGGTCGAAAAAAAATGAGTACCAGTCAAACACTGGGGGGGGGGGGGGGGGTCGATGTAAGCGACTTATCCGTTCCCCAGTAAATTGCTGGCCTTGTGCCAAAATTTGAAACTAATATACATGCGTTATATATGCATGGTTGTGTGGTAAGAAGTTTGCTTCCCAACCACAAGGTTTTGGGTTCAATCCCACTGTGTGGCACCTTGGGCAAGTGTCTTTCACTATAGCCTTGTGAATGGATTTGGTAGACGGAAACTGAAATAATCTTATCACATACATACACACACACACACACACACACACACACACATACACACACACACACACATATATATATATATATATATATATATATATATATATATATATATATATATATATATATACGAGTAAAAATAAATACAAAAAAAGGTTTTTTTTTTTGTATGATTGTGTATGGAGGAATTTTTATTTTGTTTAAAATATATATATATATATATACATATATATATATATATGTATATATATATATATGTATGTATGTATGTATGTGTGTATGTATATCATCATCATCATCATCATCATCATCCAGTGTTTTAAATCTGGGTTTTGTCCCCGTTAACAGTGGTGGCTGGATCTACCTCAATGCCATAGCAACTGAGGTAGGTAGGTGCAGCGCACCACAACCTTTGGGCCTATTCTTCTTTGCTATCATGAGGCTTTTTTAGTGCTGGATTTTCTACAGGGAGCATGCCCTTGCTTACCCCACAACCTCAGTTTCTAAACATGAGTGGTCCTGAGACCAAGACCTCTACCACGATTTTTAAGAAATGTGGTGGAAAACTAGCTCAGGAAGGCAGGGATACTACTCCCTGAGACCCCTCTGTTGGTTACGACGTTGAGGATTCCAGTTGATCCGATCAACGAAACAGTCGGCGATCATTCGATAGTAGTGCGCTGCTTGTCAACCAGTAGTCAGCTGGTCAAACATGTCTTTGTTTTCATCAATTCGGCAATTTCCGTAAAGAAAGAGGGAAAGGGCGTTAGTCAGCAGGTAGCAGACAGCAGGCACTCGCTTTCTTTCTTTCTCTCTCTCTCTCTCTCTAGAAATTGCGGAATTGATGTAAACAAAGACATGTTGACCAGCTGACCACTGGTTGACAATCAGCAGGTACTGGTTGACAAGCAGAGCACTACTATCGAATGATCGCTGAACAATCTGGCCATGAAATTAACGTGCACATGGCTGAGTACTCCACAGACACGTGTACCCTTAATGTAGTTTTCGGAGAGGATCAGTATAACACAGAGTGTGACAAGGCTGGTTGCTTTGAAATACAGGTACGACTCATTTTGTTTTCCAGCTGAGTGCACTGGAGGAACATGAAATAAACTGTCATGCTCAAGGACACGATGCATTGCTAGAACTGAACTCGCGACCTTATCAGCGTGAGTCAACTCCCCTAACCAATAAGCCACGTGCCTGCGCACGCATGTGTGTGTGTGTGTGTGTGTGTGTGCATGTCTGTGTCTGCGTCTATCACTCACTGCTGCTGGACAACTGGTGCTGGTATCTTTACACCCCCCCCCATAACTTAGCTGTTTGGCAAAAGGAACTGACAGAATAAGGACCAGGCTTTAAAAAAAAAATAATAAATACTGGGGGTTAATTCATTTGACTAAGAATTCTGCAAGGTGGTGCTCCAGCATGACCGCAGTCTACTGTTTGAAACAAGTAAAAATATAAAATAAAATAGTATAAAAAAATGGAAATGCACCGATGTACACCAAGGAATTTCCAGGAATTTGCAAGTAACGAATACTTGAAATTAAGGAAAGCTGTTAATAAAAAGATAAAAATACATTGGTACTACTTTGGCATGTGATCTACAGCTTAATGGGAGATTACTCTAGGTTACTTTTTAATATCTAAAAACCCTTAAGATGTTCTTGTATTTCTAACAGATGTCTGCTCAGTTGATTGATAAAATTATTCAAATTTGTATTTCATCTCTATTATCGAATTGCTATTCAAATTTTTTATAACTTCTTTTGTACATACTTAGCATTGTAAATACATTTTTTTCAAAATTCTTGCTATTTTAATAATAATAGAACTGTGTTTCATTTATGTGAATAAATAATAATTGTTGTTGGCACTCCGTCGCTTTCGACGTCGAGGGTTCCAGTTGGTTCCGATCAACGGAACAGCCTGCTCGTGAAATTAACGTGCAAGTGGCTGAGCACTCCACAGACACGTGTACCCTTAACGTAGTTCTCGGGAATATTCAGCGTGACACAGTGCGACAAGGCTGACCCTTTGAATTACAGGCACAACAGAAACAGGAAGTAAGAGTGAGAGAAAGTTGTGGTGAAAGAGTACAGTAGGGTTCGCCACCATCCCCTGCCGGAGCCTCGTGGAGCTTTAGGTGTTTTCGCTCAATAAACACTCACAACGCCCGGTCTGGGAATCGAAACCGCGATCCTATGACCGCGAGTCTGCTGCCCTAACCACTAGGCCATTGCGCCTCCACTTAAATAATAATAAGAAACCAAGAATAAACAATATAATAATAATTAAAATAAGCATGTAGATTATACAAGTTTATGAGTTTTGTAATGTTAAGCTGGCAAAATTTCACAACGTTTTTTTTTTTTTTTTTAGCTTCCTTCATTTCTCCATAACAACGATGAGCAACATTTTCGAAGAGGCCATTTCTTCATAAAGATGTAACTGCCTTTGTTTCGTTGCTGATTACATTGTAAAAATCATTAGCCAACATTTTAAGGGTTTTTAGAAATTGAAAAATAAACTAAAGTGTAATCTAAAGTAATATCCCTTTGATTTGTAGATCACATGCCAAAGTAGTATTAACATTACTCCCCACCCCTCCACCAAATCAAAAAAGGTAATTTTGAACATACCAATCCAGAAAGAGTTTTTGCCACTGAGGTTTCCCATCCATCTGTGATGCTTTCGTGAGAGTACACTGGCCAGGTGAGCTGTGAAGGAGCCACGACAGAATAGTTCGGCATTGTCCCATGTCATTTTTTCATTGACAAATTTGTAACACTGGCCTTGGTATTCTGCCCAACCTGGTAAAACATACAGACACACACACACGCGTACTCGTGTGAGATTATAGATAAACAGAACAGCAGAAGAGTAAATATTTCAAAACTACAAACACTGAGCAAAATTTTAAGTTAGACATTTACAAACACTGTTAAGCTATTTGAACCTTTTATTGTGGAAAATCAGACATATTCCATTCAACATTCCATTACCCTTAACTGCAGATAGGAGTTTTATATACCAATTTATCTTTTGTTGAGGATTGTTATGTGTGAAAGTATTTTCTGGTTGAAATATGTCCGAGTTTATTGAGGTAATGTGATTTTGCAGGAAATACCAATTCTATTTTTTGGTATTTTTTGGTAGATATTTAACATCATTATCGAAATAACCATGAAATTTAATTTCGCAGTGAGAGGGTTAAAACGGTGATGAAGACGCCATCTTTTTATGTGACACCAGCAGTATCGCTTTTTACGTGACACTATCTTCAGTGCTCTTTAAGTGGAACTAGCAGCAGTGCCTCTTATGTGGTACTAATGGCACCAACGCCAGTCCACAGTAAGGCCGAAATGGCACCATCTACAACTATGGGAACATCTAATAAATAGATTTTATGGAAATTTGGAAATATTACATGCTCTTTTCACTCATAGGAGAACACCTCTCAAGATAAGAAAAAAAAGACAAAATATAAACCTAGAAGCGGTTCTCTCCCATTACGGAGAATATTCATCCTCTCTGTTATCTCATAATAATCACTCTCTCTTCCTCTCTCTGTAAACAACAACAAGCAGCATCTTATACTGGAAAATCCTAGCAGTGCTACAGTGGATAAAGCCATTTCTACATATAGTTTAACAAACAAATATTCCTTGTTCAAATGAAGTCTAGCTCCATCTAAACACTTGCAATAAATCGCCACATGACTAATAGAGATTGAATCGCTCCAAATGTGATGTAGATATAAAGGCTATAAAAGAAATAGTTGCCACAGATGAGGTAACCATCATCCTACACAATCATTGATTTATACCTTGTTCACAAAGACTGCTCTGTGGTTGTTGGTCCTTCTGACCTTGCAGGAAATGCCATTCACGCCACTGTTTCCCATCACAGCTGTACAGTTTCTTGCTGTTTCGGTCAAGGAATAGAAGATCTTTGGTGTTCTGGGTACATATCTTGGCTCCCTGTTGACAGATGATGAGAACACAGATAGACAAATTGAAAAAAAAAAAAAAAAAAAAAAAGCGATGGGGGTGAGAGGAGAAAAGTAAATAATATGTTAATAGGCATAAACGTGGTTGTGTGGTAAAAATATTACTTCCCAACCACATGGTTCCGAGTTCAATCTCACTTCATGATAACCGGCGGGGGGGGGGGGGGGGAGCGTTGTGAGTGAATTTGGTAGATGGAAACTGAAAGAAGCCTGACATATATTTTATATATATATATATATATATATATATATATTGCAGACACACAAACACACACACACACACACACACACATATATATATATATATATACATATATACGACGGGCTTCTTTCAGTTTCCGTCTACCAAATCCACTCACAAGGCTTTGGTTAGCCCGAGGCTATAGTAGAAGACACTTGCCCAAGGTGCTACGCAGTGGGACTGAACCCGGAACCATGTCGTTGGTAAGCAAGCTACTTACCACACAGCCGGATATTGTAAGGTAGGTGTGAGAGGTTGGATCTGGCCAGTGAAAGTAAAAGAAGGGTACATACTTTGAGGCTGCCCTTTGCTACCTCCTCCAAGATGGGTTTACCAAGATCGGAGAGAGATTTCGATGATGATGAAGATGTCTTCTTGTTTTTGGACTTCTTTCCTTTCTTCTTCCCTTTCTTTGATTTCTTCGTCTTCTTGCCTCCTTTGGCTCCTTTCTTCTTCGACTTGGTGGCTGACACTTCAAAGTTGTTGCTGCTGTTGTTGTTGTTACTATTGTTGTTGTTGTCTTCATTGTTGTCGTTAGTGGTGCTGTGGAAATCATCATCACCTCCAGGGCTGTCTAATAACTTGGTTAAATGGTTGAACTGAGGAGAAAAATGATTGGATGGTTGAACTGAGAAGAAAGCTATGTAGAGACAGTATAAAGAGTGTCACGGTGAGCCTATATAAAAGGTGTTTGCTAAGGGAAAGAGAGAGAGAGAGACAGAGAGATGGAAAGCAGTAAGCAGAGAACCAGCAATGCAATCTCATGAGTAAGTATTCTTGTAGGGAGATTAAGGTGTTTATAATTGTTGTTGGCACTCCATCGCTTACGACGTTGAGGGTTCCAGTTGATCCGATCAACGGAACAGCCTGCTCGTGAAATTAACGTGCAAGTGACTGAGCACTCCACAGACACGTGTACCCTTAACGTAGTTCTCGGAGATATTCAGCGTGACACAGAGTGTGACAAGGCTGACCCTTTGAATTACAGGCACAACAGAAACAGGAAGTAAGAGTGAGAGAAAGTTGTGGTCGAAGAGTACAGCAGGGTTCGTCACCATCCCCTGCTGGAGCCTCGTGGAGCTTTAGGTGTTTGCGCTCAATAAACACACACAACGCCCGGTCTGGGAATCGAAACCGCAATCCTATGACTGTGAGTCCGCTGCCCTAACCACTGGGCCATTGCGCCTCCATGCAATTTGGAAGTAAAAAAGGAAAATTATTCTTTCTTATATATTTAATTGCTTAAGTTATGATTTGATTTACTCCCTGATCCCAGACTTTGTGGACACCCTTTAGGTGATATTTTCATCTCTAATACAAAAAAGGTGAGAAGGTTCTCCATCTTTAATGCAGAGACGTTCCTTCTATGGCTGTGTAGAGGTTGGAGGTGGAGGTGTGGGTTGAGTGTAAAGTTTTGAAAGGTAATCACTCACCTGTGGCAGCAGCTGTTTGTTGTTGTTTTTGTTGTTGTTGTTGTTGTTGTTCACCTGGATATGGTTGCTGGTCTCCATCAGAAGCTGTGGGTGTTCTTTGCTAATCATTCCAATGTATTGCGGGCAATGGGCTGAAATGGCAAGCAAAGAGTTCGTGGTTTTGGGCAGGTATTCGTGTGTCTGTATATGCACATACACACACGCACGCACACACACACGCACATGCACACACACGCACACACACATGCATACACACACACACATGCACACACAGAGCCGAGGTCAACTTTTCCTTCCATCCTTTCAGGGCCCAAAAAATAAGTACTCATTGAGCAGTGGAGTTGATGTAATTGACTACAACTACCCAGTGCCACCTTTAAATTTTGAGCCTCGTACCTATGGTAAAAAGAATTATCACTAGTACTAGAATCAGTGATAAATCTATATACATAAATATGTAATGGTGTCTGTCTGTGTGTGTGTGTTACAATTTGTAGAACTATACAATCCTACAACAAACAAGAGATACTATAGAACGCTTGACGAACTTACCATTAACAGCATTGATTATTTTTACAGTTGTTTTTCCCTTTTTGCCAATAATAATGTTCACAGGGCTGTGAAGAATAAGTTTGAACTTCTCGTTATTTTCCTTCAAGTCATCTCCTTCAATCAGGATATTCCACCTGGCCTGTTTCATTCCTGGAAAGAAGGAGAGAAAGTGAGTTAAAGGAGGTCAGGTTTTAATAACTATGTCAGGTCAATTAGCAGCAGAAAATAAACACAAGTAACAACAGCTGCAACAGGAATAACAAAGATAATGAAGATAACAAAACAGACCCTTTATATTTCTTCTTGACCCCCTGTTTTCTCTGCATGTTATAAAAGGGTGACTAAAAGAGAATGAGGTAAGATTTGTGTTTCAGTCTTGTAAAATCCTTACCAGCAATGATTACTGAAACAACCTATGTTTTGGAGGGCTGTAGCCTGAGTTGTACCAGGAGAATGGGCTCACTGACAAATTGTGGATGCAGCAATACACTACAACTGTGCATGCACCCATGCCTGACCTGTGGTCCTTTTCTCGATGGGGTTTAAGGTGTCTGTGTGTACTACTGTAGCACAATCTCATATGAGAGTAGCACTCAATTGCGAGTCTCCCCTGAGCTTTGTAGAGTGCATCTTTATATGAAGCATCTTTTGGGTAAAAAAAAAAAAAAAGTAAAATGTTACTGTACCTGGTTCAAACTTGACCTGTTTCGTGGTGCTGGGGATGAAGTCATTCTGTAGCTTAGCAGACATTTGTCGAACACGGATGTCGACAAAGGCTGGTCTTTCTACATTGCCAATACGAAACAGTGTCAGGCTGAGGGTGCCAATATTTTCACACACGACATAGTCTGAAAGCTGAAATTCTGTACGAGACCACCTGATGTTAAATCTGCAACAAGAACAAAAACATTGTGAATTTTCAAGTTTGTCAATTTCATCATGAAATAACTGAGAATGCAACTGGGAACTGGTGTGTATGTGTGTGTATATATATATATATATATATATATATATATTTATATATATTTACTTGGAGAGTAAATACATAAACTACGGTTTAAGCAACATATTATCTGCCTCTGGACGCCCTCTTCCCAAGACGGTACCCATACAGGTGATCCTCAGGAGTGCCTCTGGATTTAAACATCCCCTGGTTGCTTGGATGCTTCAGACTACCCCTGAAGTATCGAGGCAAACCTACCACTTACCTATATATATATATATATATATATATATACACACACACATACATATACATACATATGAAGTGGTATCAAAATGTTCCCAGATTAGTTACATTTAATAAAAAATAACTTATTTACCTAATACAGTTCTATATTTAAGAGATGAGGAATTATTTACATTATTTACATTTGACGGATATTTGTCCTCATCTTGTTTGTTGTTAACACAATGTTCTGGCTGATATACCCTCCAGCCTTCATCAGGTGTCCTGGGGAAATTTCGAACCTGGGTTCTCATTCCTAAGGTATTTTTCGATGTTGTTGTTGTTATTATTATTATTATTATTATTATTATTATTATCAGGTCACTGCTTGGAATCGAACTCAGAGTCTTGAGGTTAGTAGCCTGCATTCTTAACCACTATGCCATATGCCCACAGGCATATGGCATCATAATAATAATAATAATAATAATAATGATGATGATGATGATGATGATGATGATGATGATGATGATGATGATGATGATGATGATGATGATGATGATGATGATGATGATGATGATGATGATGATGATGATGATGACAACAACATCATCGAAAAATAACTTAGGAATGAGAACTCAGGTTTGAAATTTCCTCAGGACACCTGAAGAAGGCTGGAGGGTATATCAGCCGAAACGTGTTAACAACAAACAAGATCAGGACAAATATCCATCAAATGTAAATAATGTAAATAATGTAAATAAAGCTATTTACGTAAGTTTTAACATCACCTCCTTCGAAATAGTCTCTTTTCACAGCAATGCACCAGTCTCAGCATTCCTGCCACTTTTGGAATCCAGCTCAGAAATCATTTTCTCTAAGCAAGTTGAGGACCTTCTGTGATTTGCAGAAGGTCCTATCGCTTAAGGCTATAGTAGAACACACTTGCCCAAGGTACCACACAATGAGACTGAACCCAGAACCATGTGGTTGGGAAACAAGCTTCTTACCACAGCCCAATATTGAATTTTATTTAAATTTTCTCTTCAGTATTGTTTTTTTTTTTTTTTTCCCATTTTTATGCTTTTAAATATGTTTGCTGAGACTGATGTGAAGTCAGACAAACCAACAGATGCTGGGGTTTATTTTTTTCATTTTAATTTCTTTAAAAAAAATGGCATGAAGTTGAAGCATGTTTTTTTTCTTTTCTTTTATTTGTTTCAATTATTTGACTGTGGCCATACTGGGGCACCACCTTGAAAAATAAAAGTTACAATTCTGATGGGACTTGAATTTACAATCTTTGACTCTGGAGGTTGATGCCTTAACCATTAGGCTATCGGATACACTATGACAATAATTATTCATCAGTCAATCAATCAATCTACCTATTTCTCTCTCTCTCTCTCTCTCTATCTATCTATCTACCTATATCTATTTATCTATCTATCTGTTTGTGTATCTGTCTATCTGTTTGTCTGTCTATTTGTCTATCTATCCATCAAGTCATCAGTCCACCTGTTTCTGTGTGTGTGTCTATCTATCTTCCTACCTACCTACCTACCTACCTACCTACCTATCTATCTATCTATCTATCTATCTATCTATCTATCTATCTATCTATCTCTATCGAGCCATTACTTCATGTATCTCTGTATATGTCTGTCTGTCTGTCTGTCTATCTACCTATTTAATCTTTATCAAATTATCAAACTCACTTTCTCCATCTGTCTTTTCTCCTCTCTCTCTCTCTCTCTCTCTCTTCATCCTCTAATTCTCTCTCTCTTCTTTGCCTCAAACAAACCAAGAACATGGAAACGCATCACCTGCCAGTTTTCTTTGATTATATTTCACAATCCCAGTATCCACAAAAGCTCAATTGCAGTAATTAGCAATGCCACAGATATTTATAGACTACATTGCATAGACAGGAAATTAAAAGACAATCTGCCCCATCCGACAAACACATCTGTTGTTCAGCAATACGCTTGAGTCTCATCCCTGTCTTGACACATGTGACCAGCTGCCATTTTTCTAACTACTCCAACCATCTTGCTAAAAATGGTCAGCCATCATTGCTCCAGTTGCCCCAGCTATTTATACAATGTATGACAGTAAGTGAGCTTTTCCCCAATTGCCTGCAGGGTCCTCACTGGAATGTTCCAGGGCAGGGATCATCAGCCGTTGTAAAGTAGTAACTCTGGATAATAATTTCGTATTCAGGAGTTCTTTAATTAACTTCGCCTTAACGAAAGCAAAGGTATTGTTTTTAGTTGTGTTTGTTTGTTTGTCTGTGGACAAGATATCTCAAGACCCGCTGGATGGATTCGGATGAAACTTTCAGGGATGTTTGGCCTCGTGACTGGCATGAACTGATTAAATTTTGGAATTGATCCAGTACCAGAAAAAGGATTCTGGATTATTTTTCCAGTGGTTTTACTTAATTTTTGAGAGCGGTTGGGTTCATTTTTAGTCTTCTTGTTTGTGGGAGCAATTGAGTTTATTTCAGATATTCTCATTTTAAAAATCATCTCTGGCTAATCGTTGAGAGGACATTGGTGTTGCCTTGGTCGAAGTTTGTGCTCTCTGAGTGCTTTTGTTTCTTTTTTTGTTTTGTTTCACCCATCGGACTGTGGCCATGCTGGGGCACTGCTTTGAAGGTTTTTAGTCCAACAAATCAACTCGACTACTTACTTTTTTGTTTTAAGCCTGGTTCTTATTATATTTGCTTCTTTTGCTGAACTTCAAGGTTATGGGGACATAAAACAAACCAACACTGATTGACAAGCATTGGTGGGGACAAACACAAACACGAAGGCACATACACGTATACATAACACTTGTATATTCTTTTATTCTTTCATTCTATTACTTGTTTCTGTCATTTGACTGTGGCCATGCTGGAGCACCGCCTAAAAGAGTTTTTTTTTTAGTCAAAGAAATCAATCCCAGGACTTATTCTTTGTAAGTCTAGTACTTATTCTATCAGTCTCTTTTGCTGAACTGCTAAGTTACAGGGATGTAAACACACCAACACCGGTTGTCAAGCAGCTGGTGGGGGACAAACACAGACACACACATAGACATACATACATACATATATATATATATATATATATATATATATATATATATATATATATATATATATATATATATATATATATATATATATAGTAGATAGATAGATAGATAGATAGATAGATATGACAGGCTTATACAACGGGGTTCTTTCAGTTTCTGTCTACCAAATCTACGAAAAAGCTTTGGGTGGCCTAAGGCTAGAATAGAAGACACTTACCCAAGGTGCCATGCAGTGGGAATGAACCCAGAACCATGTGGTTGGGAAGCAAGCTTCGTACCACACAGCCACAAATACGGAATAAGATAATTTTGTTTGCTTCTATTAATTTTCATTATTAATTTATTATGTGCTAAACCGCATAAATCTTTCCATATGTAATAAAGTACTTTTATTACCGAAACCAAGATTAACATTCAGTGTGTGTTATATTACTTGGTATTAGGCAGCAAATTTGTCTCCCACCCACTTTTATCAACAACATAATAATAATGATGATGATGATGATAATAATAATGATAATAATAATAATAATAATAATAATAATAATAATAATAAGAAGAATATAATAAAGCATTATTATTCTAAAGATTATTTTTTTGTAACACACACACACACACACGTATATATATATATATATATATATATATATATATTTTTTCATATCAAAATGAAATATTAAATACTAATTCATTGGATTAAAGTAGATTATCTACTTCAGTAGCAGATGTACAACACAGCATGTTATACAAGATATTATAGGTTTTTAAGACAATCTAGGCCCCTCCACCCACCATCCCCCTACTGGGATATGCATCATATACATGGCTGCATATTATACATGGAATTTTACAGTAATTAAATGCTGGTTTTATTGTGTGAAATTTTAGAATTTGACAAGTCACAAATTTTCTTTCTCTATTAATAAAAAAATGCTTTTTTTTCCAAAATTTTTGTTCTACTTCAGTAGCTACTTCAAAGCTATCTTATTCTGTCTTGCCTGATTTTGTTTTTTTTTTTCTTTTGTGGAAAGCTGGAAGGTTCAAAAGACTCTGTCTTGCAGATTGGTCAATTATGTACGAGGGTGAGTCAAAAAGTGATGCCATTTTATTTTAGGACAAGTATAATTACCAGCACAGGAACATGTATTATACATCAAAATGAAGCTGGTCCTCTGTGTATCACATCCCTACTTCTCAACATAGCCACCGTTCCTCTCAATAGCAAATGTTCCACTTTTGAATGAGAGCATGTATTCCTGCCCTGTAAAATTCTTCACTTCTTCGCTTGACTAAAATGCTTCGAGGTGGTGCCCCAGCATGGCCACAGTCTAATGACTGTGACCGCTCTACAGATTGCGAGATCACAGCTACAGACATGTGGTAAGAATGTCCCAGAAAAGAATTGTTGGACAGGTTTTACAGACAAAACCAGCCAACAGGGAACCCTGGAATATTCAGCCCACAAACAAGATGATGAACCACTGCCCCACCTTACTATTTTTAATTGTTTCAGCCATTTTGACTGTGGCCATGCTGGAGCACCGCCTTTAGTTGAGCAAATCGACTCCAGGACTTATTCTTTGTAAGCCTAGTACTTATTCTATCGTGCTCCTTTGCCAAACCACTAAGTTACGGGGACTTAAACACACCAGCATCGGTTGTCAAGCGATGTTGAGGGGACAAACACAGACACACAAACATATACATATATACATACATACATACATATATATATATATATATATATATATATATACGACAGGCTTCTTTCACTCACAAGGCTTTGGTCAGCCCGAGGCTATAGTAGAAGACACTTGCCCAAGGTGCCACGCAGTGGGACTGAACCCGGAACCATGTCGCTGGTAAGCAAGCTACTTACCACACAGCCACTTCTACACCTATAGCTTCTGCATTTCTTGCACTTAATCCAGCCTCCTGCCTTCCATCACTTGTCAAAGTGGCCCCAGGATACTTGGACTTCTCCACCTGATTCAATGGATCTCCATTCACATGCAGAGTGCATTTCTCACGTTTCTTTGAGAAGATAAGTGTCTCAGTCATTGCAGCACTTGGCTCTCGTTCCTCCCAACCAAATATTCTTCATGTTTTATATTCAAATAACCAGTTTTAGCCTCTCACATCCACCCTACCATGTCCCTCAAAAATAAACACCACGTTGGGGCTACAAGATAATGCATGATAAATTCAAAACAATGTGAATAAATAAGCATTACATTTGACAAAATAATCTGAATGCTTTAAGGGTTCTGAATGCCAGATCCAACCTCTCACACCTACCCTACAATATTCTAAAAATAAATATCACATCATTGAAATCTGAAAGCTGTGAGATAATACACAGTTAATTTAAAGCAATGTGAATAAATAAGCATTACATTTGACAAAATAACCTGAATGCTTTAAGGGTTCTGAATGCCAGATCCAACCTCTCACACCTACCCTACAATATTCTAAAAATAAATATCACATCATTGAAATCTGAAAGCTGTGAGATAATACACAGTTAATTCAAAGCGATGTGAATAAATAAGCTTCACATTTGACAGAGAAATCTGACTGTTAAAGGGTTGATATTTAAACTGGCTGTATCCAGCATCTCACACCTACCCTGCAATGTCCTTCTAAAAAGAATAAACAAGCGTATCATTGAAATCTCAAAGCTATGAGATAATACACGATTAATTCTAAGCAATGTGAATAAACAAATGTTACACTTGACAGAGCAATCTGAATGCTAAACGGTTAATATTTAAACTGGCTGTGTCCAGCCTCTCACACCTACCCTGCAATGTCCTTCTAAAAAGAATAAACAAGCGTATCATTGAAAACTCAAAGCTATGAGATAATACATGATTAATTCTAAGCAATGTGAATAAATAAGCATTACATTTGACAGAGCAATCTGAAAGCTAAAGGGCTTAAGAAACTGATACCGTTTTCCCTTAATCTGCAAAAAAAAACTTTGAAAAAACCACTTGTAAATTTCCTGTTAAGTAATATATAGTCTTACATTCATTTAATTGTCGCTGCCCCTGATGTAAGGTTTTGGTTGAGAATTTTTATTCAAGTCTACCCTGAAAGAGTAAAGAACTAGCAAGGCAGTTTCCATTAAGTGACTTGCTAAAAATGTTCATACAATTCCACATATACTTGGTAAAGGGTATTACTGTAATTTCACAGATGTTTTGCATTAATGGAATTAATAGATCAACCAAAATTTTTGCAACAAGGGTAAGAATAAGAAACATAAATGGAATTTCTATTTGAGATTATATAATATCCATGTTCTCTGCCAGAATGAAGTGAGACTAATTTAAGAAATACCTCGGCTTCGTTCGTATGAACATTCAAGCTAAACATGGATTATATTGGAAATCTGTCCTGTTTTTATTTCTACATTTATGAATTAAAGGTATAACATTCTATCTTAAAATGCTTTTTCTGATGTTGTAGCTATTGAGTGTGGCCCAAGATACTTTTAACTGTTTTACTGTGGAAATCAGATTTCTGATTTGAGGGAGATTTGGCTGCTGTTTCTAGTTCCGATTTGTGGCACCTTAAGCAAGTGTCTTCTACTATTATAGCCTCAGGCCAACCAAAGCCTTGTGAGTGGATTTGGTAAACAGAAACTGAAAGAAGCCTGTTGTATATATGTATATATATTTATGTGTGTGGAGGCGCAATGGCCTAGTGATTAGGGCAGCGGACTCACAGTCATAGGATCGTGGTTTCGATTCCCAGACCGGGCGTTGTGAGTGTTTATTGAGCGAAAACACCTAAAGCTCCACGAGGCTCCGGCAAGAGATGGTGGTGAACCCTACTGTACTCTTCCATCACAACTTTCTCTCACTCTTATTTCCTGTTTCTGTTGTGCCTGTAATTCAAAGGGGCCAGTTTTGTCACACTGTGTCACGCTGAATATCCCCGAGAACTACGTTAAGGGTACACGTGTCTGTGGAGTGCTCAGCCACTTGCACGTTAATTTCACGAGCAGGCTGTTCCGTTGATCAGATCAACTGGAACCCTCGACGTCGTAAGCGACAGAGTGCCAACAATATATATTTATGTGTGTGTGTCTTCTTGTCTTTGTTTGTCTTCCCACCATCGCTTGACAACCGATGCTGGTGTATTTACGTCACTGTAACTTAGTGGTTTGGCAAAAGAGACTGATAGAATAAGTACCAGGCTTACAAAGAATAAATCCTGGGGGTCAATTTCTTCGACAAAAGACCCTTCAAGGTGGTGCACCAGCATGGCCGCAGTGACATGAATGAAACAATTAAAAGAATAAAAAAAATAACCCTTTTACTGCGGAAACCAGATCTATCCATTCAAAATTACATCACCATTAACTGCAGAAAGTAGTTCAATAAACCAATCCATCTTTTGTTGGGGATTGTCACGTTTGGAACTATATTCTGTTGAGAAATATCAAGTTTATAGACTTGCAGAAGAAATCCAATTCTATGTTTTGGTAGTTATTTGACATCATTACTTGAATAACCATGAAATTAAATTTCACAAGAGTGCCTAAAGTGAGGGGTTCTTCAAACGTAAAGAATTCCAGGTGTACCCATTCAAGATTTCATTATTGTTACCTGAGAGTTCCCTTTTTAGGTACATCTACTTAAAATTTCATTACCCTTAACTGCAGATAGGAGTTTTATTTACCAATCTGTCTTTTGTTGAGGAACGTCAACGTTTGAGACTTACATTTTGTTGAGATATGTCAAGTTTAATTGAGGCAATGTGGGTTGCAGAAAACACCAATGTTATGTTTTGGTAGATTTTAGCATTATTATTGAAATAACCATGAAATTTAATTCCTCAGTTGAGGGTTAAGCGTGCCTGAAGTCAGAAGCTTGATGGATATTTGTCCTCATCTTGTTTGCTGTTAACACAACGTTTCGGCTGATATACCCTCCAGCCTTCATCAGGTGTCTTGGGGGAAATTTCAAACCTGGGTTCTCATTCCTAAGGTATTTTTCGATGTTATTTATTATTATTATTATTTCTTATTTCTTTACTGCCCACAAGGGGCTACACACAGAGGGGACAAACAAGGACAGACAAATGAATTAAGTCAATTATATCGACCCCAGTGCGTAACTGGTACTTATTTAATTGACCCCAAAAGGATGAAAGGCAAAGTCGATCTTGGCGGCATTTGAACTCATAACGTAGCGGCAGACGAAATACCACTAAGCATTTTGCCCGGCGTGCTAACGTTTCTGCCAGCTCGCTGCCTTGTATTACTACTACTACTACTACTACTACTACTACTACTACTACTACTACTACTACTACTACTACCACTATTATTATTCAGCTGTAGAAACTCTGCCAAATCAGATTGGAGCCTGGTGTAGCCATCTGGTTTCACCAGTCCTCAGTGAAATCGTCCAACCCATGCTAGCATGGAAAGCGGACGTTAAACGATGATGATGGTGATGATGAGGTCACTGCCTG
>NC_142955.1:24375076-24382576 GCF_046866305.1 Octopus bimaculoides
AACAACCAATATATGTACGACACATCACCAGCCGAACTGTACCACCATACTGTAACACTCCCACCTATACCAGCACTACACCTACATTATCACACACACACACACACACACGCACACCACACACTACCACCGTCACCCTCAAGATCTACAACATTACCACAAAACCTTACTTGCACATCCTCATCAGCGCCACCGCGTCTTCGCCAAGCGACCAACCTACCGACCGCTCCCCCAATCCTTCTTCGCCATCCACCCACAATAATCCTAACCCATCCCCATTTCTTCTTCTTTTTCTCCTCTATTTCCAGCTCTCGTGCCCCTCCCAGAGGACATGTTGTTCACTTCTCATCCTTCCTCTGTTTCTCCGCATCGACACTTTGCTGTTGCAACAAACCAAATGATTATCTGTCAGTCTCTGGGGGTTGAGATTCGGGGTGTGGGGTGTGTGGAGGCACAGTGACGGTGGGGCAAGAAGTGTCCTCCCTTAGCAACCCTCATGGGACAAGGACGATCGGTCGGTCGGTCGGTCGGCAAAACGTACTCCCATCACATCCCGTCTCATTCTGTTTTTTGTTTTGTCTTGACTTGGGCGACGTTCGATTTAGTTGTTGTCATCATGAAGCTATGATGACAATTCAAGTTTGAGGCCAGAGAAGTCTTGTTTCAAAACACTTAAAAGACGGAGAGAAAGTCAGTAGGAGAGAATGAGAAAGGAGAGAGAGAGAGAGAGAGAGAGAGAGAGAGAGAGATAGAGAGAGAGAGAGAGAAAGAGAGGAGAGGAGAGAGAAGGAGAAAGCAAAGCGAAAGACAGAGAGGGGAGGGTACAGTTTTATTGGATAAGAGACGCAACAGTTCTGGGTCCCGTTTTAATTTTTTTTTATTGCTACCCTCCCTAGTCTCTTTGTTCGACTTTTGTCATCTTTCTCCCTTCTTCTGTCTGCCCACACCTCTCTTTCTTAGACACTTTCGTTGACTACCCTTTGAAGTGACGGTTGGCAAGTGTCGTTTGCTATTTGTAATAAGACAGGGGCGTTTAATAAAGAGACAGCAGCATACGCTAAGACATTACCTTCAGCCTGAAGGTGCGGCTGCGAAGGAATGTTGCTGAGAGATTCAAGGACTTTACTGTTTCAAACCAACTGCGAAAGACTCATAGAATATGATAAAAAAACAAAACAAAATAGAACACAGAAGAAGAAGAAGAAGAATGGTGAAGAAGAAGAAGAAGAATGGTGAAGAAGAAGAAGAAGAAGAAGAAGAAGAAGAAGAAGAATGGTGAAGAAGAAGAAGAATGGTGAAGAAGAAGAAGAATGGTGAAGAAGAAGAAGAAGAATGGTGAAGAAGAAGAAGAAGAAGAAGAATGGTGAAGAAGAAGAAGAAGAAGAATGGTGAAGAAGAAGAAGAATGGTGAAGAAGAAGAAGAAGAATGGTGAAGAAGAAGAAGAAGAAGAAGAAGAAGAAGAAGAAGAAGAAGAAGAAGAAGAAGAAGAAGAAGAAGAAGAATGGTGAAGAAGAAGAAGAAGAAGAAGAAGAAAAACGTAGTCGAAGAAGAAGAGGAAGAACAACAACAACAACAATAATACTAATAACAACAATAGCAGTAAATAATCGCACTTACTTTTGGTTTTCAAGAGAGTTTCCATTAAAGTCCTCAATGCGGAAGCTGAAACTGTCATTGACTTCATTGGTCTTGGGGTTTATGATATAGAGCAAACTCTGTTCGTCGAGGTCCTTCTGTGTGAACTTCCGGTGGACGTATCTCTTGGCTGCTATGTTCTCAATGTGACCGTTGACCGGTCGCTTCGTAATGACGTACAGCAGATGAGAACTGTCGGTGTCTGAATCAAAGGCTCTCAGAGACTTGCTGGTTAACTTGAAACCGTAACGTTTCTTGCCGAAACTCTCCAGGTTTTCCGGGCTTTTGTTGATCTGTAGCTGAGGAGCGTCTTGCGATAGGGATTTTATGTGAATGTTGCAGACGACCGGCTGGGTGGAAAGAGACGTGTTGGTATAAAACCCATTGTGATGGCCGTCACTTATCATGAACATGAAGTGGTCAAAAGTAGCTAATGAACCATCACTTTCGTACGAGATGCGACCCTTGTTGATGTCCTGCTGGGTGAAAGAGTGGACCACTAGATTGTTGAGGTTATACAGGTGACCAAATTTAGGAGGTTTGACAATTTCGTAAGTGAGGTTTTCCACAGAAGTGTCGGGGTCGGTAATTTTCAAATGGAGTGTGCTCACAGCAACCTTCGCCCCTTGAATCACTTCGATAGGGTTGTTGACCTCCAGCGTGGGCAATACTTCGTCCTGAGATTCGATATGAATAAGGAGCTGATCGTCTCTAGTGTATTTTAAGCCGTTAGTCACGGTGAACGAGAAGTAGTCTTCGGCGATGTCACTTTTGGATATGTGGTTATACACAACCTGCTGTCCGGCCAAGTCGAGCTGAGTGAAGCCCTTAATGGACACGAAAGGAGCGTTGATGTATTCCAATTGTCCCAAACTAGGAGCTTTAGTGATTGTGAAGTGGATTTCTTCAGCAGCCGTGCTACCATCAGAAGCGCTTAGGATCTCGTTAGATAAGATAGCGCGGGCTCCTTCTTTGATTTTAAGTCCTTTGTTGAGTAACGAGATCTTCGTCGCTTTGGAGTTTTTGATGTGGAATGAAAAAGTAAGAGGGCCGTGTTTGTTGACTCCGTCTGTCAGCACGAAGATGAAACTGTCGACTTTCGACTGAGTGTCATCACTAGAGTGAATGTAACGTATTCGGTCACTGTTGATATCGTCCTGGGTGAAATTAGCCCCCATTTCAAAGTCATACCATCTAGCCTGAGCAGGTGGATAAGAAGATTCCATTCTGTATTGAAGGTTTCCTATTTTCGGAAGAGAAATCAACACAAATATTAAGTTTGAGGGGTTTGTGTCTTTGTCTTCGGCCAGCAAGCTGCTGCTGGATATCAGACCAAAGTTGCCGTATTCAAGACTGAGGCCAGAATTTTTAGTAATGATGGGTTTTTCGTCGTTGACCGGAATAATGGTTATATTGCACGTTTTTCTTACGGCGTGTTTACTGTCGCTTACGACAAGCACAAATCGGTCGTGGAAGTTCTCGGAATCATCGTGTTTGTATTTCAATTGAATTCCGTTCTGTAGTTCTTCGATAGAGAAATCTCTGAATGGTCTTTCAACTCCTCCAGTCTTTGATTGCGACATTACAACAATTTTACCGAATTTCGGCGGCTTGGAAATGGAAAAAGTAAGTGGGTCTTTGGGAACGTCTAAGTCGATGGCATCGACAATGGATTGGTTGATGGTCTTGGTGCCACCTTCAAGAATGGCAAAGTCTTGCAGCATGACGTCAGGTACTTCATCGTTTGTCGGGATGATGTTGATGGCCAGTGTTTTCGTTTCGGAGTGTAGCTTCCCATCCATCGCATACAGCTCCACTGAATCGTACAGCGGTTCCACACCGATGTGATTCGTTTGTACATAGTTGATGGATTTATCGAGGACGTCTTGCAAGCGGAAAGAATTGATTTGGATTCCGGCATTGCTCTTCCCCGACCCGGGTGTCGGTTTCGTATTCTCCAGGTATCCCCATTGGGGTTGTTTGACAATCATGAAACGGATGTTGCGCGGAAGAGTATCGATATCCTCCGCATTTAAGTTTTCCACTGTCACTACAAACGTACTTCCTTCTTGAAGGAGTATCTGGTTGCCGGACAAAATGTTCGGTTTCTGGTTATCAACCGGCGTTATTGTAATGTTCAAATCATAAATGGGAAGCTCTATAGCTGAAGCATAGTTCTGGTCAGAAACTATGAAAGACACGCTGTCTTGCTTCGGAGTGGGGCCAATTTCGTCACCATTGTGGTGATATTTTACCACCTTCTCTTTAATGTTTTGTTGAGTGAACTTCGTGACGGCGTAGCTGTTCACCTTTAGAGTGCCGTGGCGCGGTTGCTTTACAATCAGAAAGGTCAGAAGTTCTTCGTCAGTGTCGTCATCTTTTGCCGACAGCACGGATGACGTGACCACGGCGTCGTTGCCTTCCGACACGATCAGATGTGGTTTCAATCCGTCTCGCAGTCGCGGCGCCTGGTCATCGATAGGGACAATATCAATGTTTATATCTTTCGTCACTTGGTGGATGCCGTCGGTCAGAGTAAGAGAGAAACTGTCCACGATCACTTCCGATCCGTCCTGGATGTACCTAGGTAAACAAAATATTTATATATAGAGAGAGAAAGAGAGAGAAGTAATAATAATAATAATAATAATAATAATAATAATAATAATAATAATAATAATAATAATAATAATAATAATAAAGTATCTCAACAGGCATGATAGAGCTGCACAATATATTCACTGGGTAATATGCAAAAACCTGGACTTGCCCCATGATAAAAACTGGTGGGAACACAAACCACCCCCAGTACTTGAAAATGATCACATTGCACTCCTCTGGAACTTCACCAGTCAAACTGACAGAAAGATAGACGCAAATAGGCCAGACATCATACTGAAAGACTTCAGACAAAAATCATGCCTCCTCATTGATATGACTGTCCCAATCGATATAAACGTATCTGTCAAGACCTACCAAAAACTGAGCAAATATAAAGATCTTGAAATAGAAATTAGCAAAATGTGGAACCTGAAGATTAAAACAATACCTGTTGTCATAGGTGCCCTGGGAATGACAGCGAAACGGGCTGATTACTACCTAGCTCAGATACCAGGAAACCCCAAAATGGCTGAAGTTCAAAAGATAGTGCTCATGGGAACTGCCCATATCCTACGTAAAATACTGTCTATGTGATCTCAAATTTTAAAATAAACATAATTTTCTTATGGTTTCTTAAACATTCACTAGAACAAAACTGTACAAACCCAAATATATGGTACCCTAGGCATAACACCTACATGAACTTCTAACTTGTTGTCTCTTGAGATCTCTGGGTGAGACTTGGATCCAACTTGTACAAATGCAAAACAAAAGTCAAACATAAAATAATAATAATAATAATAATAATAATGGTTTCAAATTTAGGCAAAAGGTAAGTATTTTCGGGGAAAGGGGTGAGTCGATTACTTTGGCCTAAGTGTTTCACTAATACTTATTTCATCGACCTTGAAAGGATGAAAGACAAAGTTGGTCACGGCAGAATTTGAACTCAGGTCGTTAGGACGAACGAAATACCGCTAAGCATTTCGCCCGTCGCGCTAACGATGCAGCCAGCTCACCGCCTTGAATAATAGTAGTAGTAGTAGTAGTAGTAGTAGTAGTGTTGGTGGTTGTAGATGATGAGTGATGGTGGTGGTAGTGGCGGAGGTTGTGGTGGTTGATAGTCACGATGTTGGTTGTAGCAGAGAAATTGGTGGTGGTGACAGTGTTGGCGGTAGTTACGGTGGTGCTGGCAGTGGTTGTCGGTGTTGGGGTGGTAGTAGTGGTGATAGCCATGATGTTAGTAGTAATTGTGGTGGCGGTGGTGGTGGTGGTGGTGATGTATGCACGGATGATGGGGTTGGCGTTGGTGTTGGTGGAGAGAGAGAGGAAAGAGGTAAGGTGGAGAAGCTGGGTGGGCCAAGGGGAGAGAGAGTGAGAAGGGAGTGGTGAGGGACGGGGGGAGGGAGAGAGAGAGAGAGAGACCCTTCTCCTCCCCACCTACCACCCACGCCACCTCTCCCCCTCCTGTCACTGTCAGTAAGAGATAAATATCATTCTAAAGAGAAAACAAAACGGGTGGAGTGGGTTGGGGTTGGGGTGGGGGCGACAACAGCTGAGGTTGGGGTGGGAGGCGATGACACAGAGGACAAGAGCGGATGGTGGTGGGGGGGGTTAGTTGTGGAGGTGTTTTGGGTTGTTGCGGGTGGAGGTGGGCATTTGAAGTGAGGCGGTGTTGTCGGCGATGTGGGGGGGTGGTGACGTGGAGAGGGCGGGGCGGGGTGGGCGCTGTGTGTGTGTGTGTGTGTGTGTGTGTGTGTGTGTATGTGACCCGCCTCTCCCCACCCCTATCCCAACCGCACCCGCTTCACGAAACTCAGACGTGTAAATCCATTCTGCAAAAATGTGGCGGGGGGGGGGGGAGGGGGGATAACGTTAAGCTGGTTTGCTGCGGTGGTTGTGTTAACGAGGTTATTGGTTAATAGTGGTGGGTGGGGGTGTTATGTTATGATGGTTTAACGGTGGTGGTAGGTATGATGGCGGTGGTGGTTGTAGTGCTTACGTGATGATGGTGTGGTGGTGATAGTGATGGTGGTAGTGGTGTAGTGGTGGTAGTGGTTGTGATGGTGGTAGTAGTGGTGGTGGTAGTAGTGGTGGTGGTGGTGGTGGTGTAGTGGTGGTAGTGGTAGTGGTGGTGTGATCTGTGATCACTTAGATACCTGACGTGGGCGGGGGGTACACCGTGCCCCCGTTCAGGCATCGTCGATTTGATGGAGGGTGGGTGCTAATGCACAGCCCATGCATTTGATCACTCTAAGCAAAATCATTTTGTGCAGTTCGTTCAGCAGAATACTGCAGAACCGTCATTCAGGGACTACGAGAGACAACCATTAAAAAAAAATATACGAGTGGCTGTGTGGTAAGTAGCTTGCCTACGAACCACATGGTTCCGGGTTCAGTCCCACTGCGTGGCACCTTGGGCAACTGTCTTCTACTATAGCCTCGGGCCAACCAAAGCCTTGTGAGTGGATTTGGTAGACGGAAACTGAAAGAAGCCCGTCGTATAAATGTGTGTGTTTGCGTGTATGTTTGAGTGTCTGTGTTTGCCTCTCCCCTCCACCGCTTGACAACTGGTGTTGTGTGTTTACGCCCCCGTAACTTAGCGGTTCGGCAGACACTCAGACATACACGCAAACACACACACACACACACACACTCTCTCACACATTTATACGACGGGCTTCTTTCAGTTTCCGTTTACCAAATCCTCTCACAAGGCTTTGGTCAGTCTGAGACTACAGTAGTAGACACTTGTCCAAGGTGCCACGCACGCAGTGGGACTGAACTCGGAACCATGTGGTTGGGAAGCTTCTTACTACACAGTCACGCACCCCCATATATACAGAGAGAGAGAGAGAGAGAGAGAGAGAGAGAGAGAGAAAGAGGGAGAAAGGGAGAAAGAGAAAGAGAGCGAGAGAGACTGAGAGAGAGGTTTGTGTCTGTGTGTCTACGTGTGGCCAAGACACACACACAAACCCACTCATACACAGACACATAAAGTCGCTCATACGAAAGAACCAAACCCTGTTTTAACCTCCATCTTCTGTTTAATCTGATGATGAATGAGGGAGCGCCGTGTGTGTGTGTGTGTGTGTGTGTACGTATGTCACACACATGTCTATGTATGTGTGTAAGCCTGTTTATATATATGTGTGTGTGTGTGTGTGTGACAGGATAATTCGTCCCAAAATGTATTTCACGCATGGTAACCAATGGTGACAAGCGCTATATTATCTTCTTGTTGATAACCATCTCTCTTTCAC
>NC_142955.1:24390076-24392576 GCF_046866305.1 Octopus bimaculoides
TTTAGCTGCGATTTACTGATGTAACCAATGTTCGTTTCCTGAACTTGCATGAATTGGCTGGCTGTCGGTGAGAGTATTGGCGGATTATCGTTGATCGAGTTTATCATGATCTGGAAGCTTTCTCTTTGTGAAATGTTCGGCTGATCCTCCTGGTCCTTCAGTACAAATTCAAAGGAGTCCCTGAACCTTCCGCTGTGCATGTGTCGATAATAAATTTGTCCCTGTAGGAGATTCAATTGGGTGAACCTTTTTATCGATCTCCCCTTATCGGAAGGGTTAAGCTTCAGCATGAGATCTCCAGCTCTTGGTGTTTTAACGATTAAGTAAGTGATTCGAGAATCCAATGTGTCTGAATCGTGGGCCAAAAGGTTATTCCTACTGATGCGCTCGATTCCACCTTCGTTCAGTTCCAGTCCTAAATTATTTACAATGTAAGGTGGGGTGTCATCTTTGGGTATGATTGTGATAGGAAAACCGGCCCTAACCGTATCTTTCTGGTCTGTAATTCGCAATTCTATGTTGTCTCTGATACTGTCACTGTCATCGTGTTTATAAACCACATTCCCATCTGCGATGTCTTTGATCATGAAATACATCGAAAGGCTGCCGTTCACCAACAGCTGACCGTAACTTAAGCCACCCTTAACGTAGACCTTAACGTCTCTCAAGTTATCCTGGTCTACAATCTGTAAGTTGTAAGGGAGGATTGGACGTGACTCACCTTCGAGAAGCACAAGGCCTTTGTTATTGGCTATCCTCGGCGCCGTTGTCGCGGACGGACGTACGGCTATGTGTAACATTATCGGCATACTGGCGGAGAAGTGGCTATCGTAGACGGTGAATTCAACTTCATACACTTTCCGTTCTGAGTAGCTGGCATTAGGCGGTTGGTAGCCGATGCGTAGACTGTCCAAATCGTCCTGAATGAACGACGTGATCGGCTGCGTATGGTCATCGAGTTTAACGAGGAAACCGTTGCCGGGGGCCGGCGGTTTGCTGATGTTAAAGACCAGCTGCGAGGCTGGTGTTTCGTAGTCCTCGGCCGAAATCACACCGGGAATAAGAGTGGTCAGTATAAATTGGTCCACATCCATTATGTACATGCTTTTGAATGAGGCACGCGGCGGAGAGTTGGGGAAAGCGTTCTGAATGAATATTGGCAGGAAGAAACTCTCCGACATCTCGTCGTTGGACGAAGGGTCGTAAAGATCAATGACGAGGGGCAGGTAATCGACGGCGGGCGACGGTGATTTCAAGTGTTCGTAGCGCAAATCCATGAGCAAAAATTCATGACAATCTTTTTTTATAGCTTCCACTATTTTACCTTTCTCTCCCATCACCATCTGACCGACGAGGGGCCACTGGGAGTTGTATTTGGAGAACCCGATCGTACACGAGATATTCGAGTCGGGCATGTATTTATAATGTATAACAGAAGAGTCAAGGGAATTCGAAATTCCGGTTATTTCGTTGACCGCTAACGACTTGTAACCCATCGTTCTTATAATGTCGTAGGATTCATTCAATATTTTAAATTTTAAATAAAACGTCTCTGAAACAGTTCGTTCTTTTGTGAATTTGTGGGCCCTTAATTTCACACTGTCCTCCTTTAATAAAGGATTCCCACTATGAGAATATCGAACACTTTTCAAGGGAAAATTACAGTCGAATACCTGAAAAAAACAAAAGAAAAGGAACAGTTATTATTATTGTTATTATTTTTATTATATAATTTCGTCTGTTTGCATTTAAACAACCTTAACTATGGAATGAAATGGAAAACAATCGGAATATTTTAAACTTTAGGAAACAATGCTATAAGGATCTACAAATTTATGCATTGATATAGAGTTAAGAACATTTATAAAACATGGAATTTCCATGGGTTCCGACAGTTGTAACTTATTATTATTATTATTATTATTATTATTATTATTATTATTATTATTATTATTATTATTATTATCATTATTATTATTACGAAGAAGGCGACGAACTGGTAGAATCCTTAACATGCCGGGCGAAATGCTTAGTGGTGTTTCGTCTGCCACTATGTTCTGAGTTCAAATTCCGCCGAGGTCGACTTTGCCTTTCATCCTTTCGGAGTCGATAAAATAAGTACCAGCTGAACACTGGGATCGATGTAATCGACTCCTCCCCACCTCTCCCAAGCTGCCTTTGTGGCAAAAAATTGAAATAATAATTATGATGATAATAATAATAATAATAATAATTATTATTATTATGGCTGTCAGCCTTGCAAGCCACGCTTGACCTCGTTCCGTGAATTTTATAAGGAAAAAAAAACACATAATAGTGTATTTGCATCCTTTAAGTTTATACCACCGTGGGCAACAAGTTATTTGCTGTCGAGTGGTGAGTTTAATTTCCTGTTTTGTCCCCAAGTTTTGGAGGACAGGTCAATTGATTTTGTGTTTTTAATCATAGTTGTTTGCGTTTCCCCCACCAACATGGAGAAAACACAAAACATGGTTTCGCT
>NC_142955.1:24397576-24402576 GCF_046866305.1 Octopus bimaculoides
TATCGGCGGCTCACTGGAAACAAATTATGGGGTGGCAATGTCAAGCAGTGATGCGTATAAATACAAGGTTATTAGTGGTTCAAATACGCTTGAGGCACATTTGAACCCGTAAGAAAGCAATTCACTGTGTTTTTGTCATGGTAAAAATTTCTCACTGTCCGATTTCTGCGACTGACGAGGAGGTAACCACTCCGAAATGCTTGCATCTCGCAGTGTGGGTAGATGGCGCTGCGAGCTAATTTTGATGTATTTACATCGTTTGTCTACAGCGAAAAAAAAACAACATTTTCTCCATGACAAAACACAGTGAACGGCTTTCTTACGGTTTCGAATGTGCCCACCCCGCTGCCCTAGCATATTTGATCTTCTAAATTTGTTTTGCATAGAAATTCATAATTTGTATCGCATACAAATCAATAAACTCACCGTTGCATTTTCAATAGCAAATTGTGAAAAGGCCATTTTCAAAGATGAAATTAATTAAACCACCCCCTCCAAACCAACTTATCTGAGGCCCTCCATGTCATAAGGGCAACTAACTCTGTTGGTTTAAATCTTCATTGAAATAAATTCCTCTCAGCTAATGTAAGAAGTGAAGTAGTTTCAAGGGGTTTTTGACAGAAGACCCCATTTGGGGACACGAATACCGATCTTAATTAATAGAACTGGTTTGTATTTTATTTGGAAAAAAAAAGAGGAAAAGTTTATTTCATTTGTTTTTACATAAATACAATGTCTTCCGTCTTCATATTTCTCAATACTTAGGTTCTGTACTTGAGTCTTGTGAGCATACAAGGAGTTGGCCCCACTGGGCATAATCAAACTTGTGCATGTCACTGAGAGAGAGAGGGAGAGAGAGGGGGGAGAGAGGGAGAGAGACAAGGGAAGAGGGAGAATGGCAGAGAAAAATGTGGGAGACAGTGAAGGAGAGAAGAGAAAGAATGAGAGAGAGAATAGGGAGACAGAGATGTGTCAATGAAAGAGAGAAGAGAAAAAAATATTCATAAGAGAGAGAGAGAGGGGGAGAGAGAAAAGTGAGAGACAGAGATGTGTCAATGAAGGAGAGAAGAGGAAGAATATAGTCATGAGAGAGAGAGAGAGAGAGAGAGAGAGAGAAAAGAGCTCTGTTAACACAGTATTGAATGGCCGTTGATTTTCATGAATTCATCCGCCCTTTGACACCCATCCAACCTTCATCCCTCCCTACCTCCCTCCATCCGTCCGTCCGTCCATCCATCCATCCGTCCATCCATCCGTCCGTCCATCCATCCATCCCTCCCTCCCTCCCTCCATCTGTCCGTCCGTCCGTCCATCCGTAACCCATCTGGAGCAAAGTATGGCTGAACTTGGGGTTCTTGCGGAGAGAATGCAAACCATTAATTAATGCTTTATAAATTAGTGCACTTCCCAAAATTTCTTGCGTATGTGTATGTGTGGGTTTGGATTTGTGTGTGGGTGTGTGTGCGTGAGTGTGTGAGTGTGTTTGGATGTGTGTTTGTGTGTGTGTGTTTGGATGTGCGTGTGTTTGGATGTGTGTGTGCGTTTGAATGTGTGCGTGTGTGTTTGAATGTGTGTGTGTGTGTGTTTGCATTTGGATGTGCGTGAGAGATACAAAAAAGAGGAGCACGGAAAGAGGGGGAGGAGGAGAAAGGGAAAGAGAGAGAGGTGAGAGGGGAGAGAAGACAGAGAGGAGAGAGAGAAGTGAAAGGGGGAGAGTGAAGGAGAGAGAGAGAGAGAGAGAGAGAGAGAGAGAGAGAGAGAGAGGTTAAGGGGTGAGCGAAGAGATTATCTATCAAACACAACGGAGATAGTGCTATCAACCCAATTAGTGATCGTCAACACTTACTCTAGCTGCTAGAAAGAGCAGATAAATTTCCTCCCTGAAAAGGGGGAAGGGCTCGTAAGACAGTTCAGAGCGAAATACTCTACCCTTGAAAGTAAGAGCGGACGATCACACTTGAACCGCCATTGATAAAGACCCATTGAATCAAGGCTGAACTGGGGTTCAAAAGCACCACCAGGGATAATGCCAGACTCACCAATGAAAAGGCTTCCACAGGCATAGGTAGTAGATCTGCAAGAAATAGCAGTCAAATCTCCCACAGACTACACCCTACTTTTTCTTTTTTTACATCTATTCAAGTATGCTAATTTTTCTCTTAATTTAAGAGTTAATTTGGACCGGGAACCTATTTGGTAGCAAGGTTGTGAAAGAAAGAATCTTGTTTCGTTCATCATTCTTTAACTCTTTTGAAGGTCTTGCAGATTCTTATAGTTCCAGATATCGGGACTGTAGTGCATTAATTAATTATTTGCATTATTTCCGCAAAAACCCAAGTTCAGCCATACTTGGTGGTCCAAATCGGATATGCAATCTATGCGGGTGTCTTTTCAGAATATTGTCTGGTTTAAAAAGCCACATCAGATGCCATGATGGTTCTAAGGTGTAGGTACAGGAGGTGGTCAAACTCCTCATAAGGAGTAGACAATCACCATGTATGTATATGTATGTATGTATGTATGTATGTATGGATGGATGGATGGATGGATGGATGTCAAAGGGCAGATGAATTCATGAAAGTCAACGGCCAACCAATACGATATACATAAGCTTTGTCCTGTTATATCTCATGAATAGCGGTAGTTCCGGCTGCAATCGCCAACAAACTGGTGAAAACACAGATGTGGATTGGAGATCCACGAACGGCCTTCGATGTTTTTCTAATCTGAAGAGATTTTTAACCCATTATTTACACACTGTTATTTATAGTTTTTTTTTCGGTTAACATGCAGTTTACTGTTGAAAAAAAAGTGTAAGTTGTCCTAAAAAATTGAAAGTAAATTGCAGTAAAATTTCTTGTGAACAATGGATGCGACATAACCAATTTATAGAGAAACAGTTCGCTTGAACAAGCTTAATGATCGAGCGGGCCACACTACTAAAGGAGTTTAAGGTAATTCTTTAGTTAGGCGTGCCATTCAGAAAGTCCCGCGGACCTAAGTCACCCATAGCCGTTATAGAGCGTACATTTATTTAATACAACGTGAAAACCGTACACATGTTTTATATAAAACGAAAGCAATTATTTCCAGCAATCAGGTGTCTACCACTGACAAGGCCAAAAGAGGCCGAAATCAAGTGAGCTAGTAATCCTGGGAGCGGAAGTAGCGGTGATTATCTGCCGTTGGCGACAGCTATGATGTGATTTTATGCACCGAAAACACCATTTGAAAGTTTTCTCTCTTGGTAAATATCGTAGTATTGGTATGTTCTAATGCAACGTTCACTTTTAAGTGGTGAATATTTTTATCTGTGGTTAATAACATTGCTGCTGTTGCTCTATTTATTTTTGGAAACAATTACATTTTCGGGGAAACACAACGGTTGTTGATGCATGAAATGAGATTCGTGAATAGTTTTTTTACGATCTCTAAATTTGTTTCAGCGCACATGTTCTTGAAGATACGATGTAAATAAATCACCGCTAGTTCCACATTATCACCCAAGGTTCTTCTTGGCGAGCATCCATCGGCCTCCGATAGTTTGTACATGGATGTTGTTATCGTTTGGATCATAAAGATTGAGTAGATGGTTGACAACTCCAAGAGTACAGAAAACACTGAAACCTACACAGGGAGCCCACCCATCGGGTACCAAACGTATTTTATGAAATTTTGGTATGTCGCTGTCGTCTCTTCCGGTTTCTATCAAAAATTACTTTCATCTTTAAAGGACAATTTACTTTCACTTTTTTACGACAATAAACTGCAGTAATTGAAGTAGATGGCGAATATGCTCCGGAATAATCATTTAAAGATGTTTTTTTTTATTTCTTTATTGCCCACAAGGGGCTAAACATAGAGGGGACAAACAAGGACAGACAAAGGGATTAAGTCGATTACATCGACCCCAGTGCGTAACTGGTACTTAATGTATCGATACCGAAAGGATGAACGACAAAGTCGACCTTGACGGAATTTGAACTCAGAACGTAAAGACACGAAATACCGCTAAGTATTTCGCCCGGCGTGTTAACATTTCTACCAACTCGCCGCCTTTAAAGATGTTTTTGTTACATGTTGTTAGTTTTTGTTTCCACAGCCAAGATCGCAGACTACTACTATGTCTATCCTTACCATAATTGCCTCTTCCCACCGCCACCGCCACCGCCAACAACAACAAAACAACAGTCATTAGCGCCATCACAACTTCTCTGCTATCAACAACAACATCACCACGAATGCAGTTTGTTTTACCATAGCCACCACCACCACCACCACCACCACCACCACTACCACCAGTAACAACAACAACAACAACAACCACTACCAGCATCACTACTTCTTTACTATCATCAGCATCACCATAAATGCAACATACGTTACCATAGTCACCACCACCAACAACAACAACAACCATTTCCACGATCACAACTTCTTTACTATCATCTGCACCACCATGAATGCATCTTATAATACCACAGCCACCGCCGCTAACACCAACTCCATCACAATCATCATCACCATTATCACCACCGCCACCGCCTTCGCAGCCACCCTATCGCTATTGATATGTATTGCGGCAAAGGAATTTCGGTTTGCTCATTAGATTAATTCCTAGTGTTTCTTGGAAATCTTGGAAGAAACCGAAGTAAAAGCCCCAGGCAGGCATACTTGATGTTCGGTGGTGGAGGTAATGGGGCGAAGGTGTGACGCTGATTGTAGAAGCAAGCTGTTGAGTAGAAACGAGTAGAGAAGTGCGTAGGTAGAGAAGGTGGTGTGTAGACAGGGGTAGGGTGTGTGTTTGTGTGTGTGTGTGTGTGTGTGTGTGTCTGTATGTTATTGAGGTTGTTGAGTGGTGCTTGTTGTAGAGTGGTGAAGGATGTAGTGGCAACAGATGTGAAGTAGTGCGACAGGGGAGTGTTGTGATGTGGTGTTAGTGTGTGTCGTGGCAGAGGGAAGTGAGGCATGGATTGGTCTGTGACGGGGTGGGAAGTAAT